>NW_005363247.1:6508623-6550098 GCF_000412655.1 Myotis brandtii
AGGGGGCCAGGCCGGGGCGAGGGGCCCCCCCCCCCCCCGAGTGCACAAATTTTTTGTGCACCGGCTTCTAGTTTTAAATAATACAAAAATTAATTCCAAGAATGTGAGCTGCTATTAAAAAAAAAATCCCTAAGATATATGACATTGACTTAGCAGTCAGATAGTGGATAGCAAGGTAACCCTGGGAGCCTCAAGAGTCTTGTTAGGCCATAGTAAATATTTGGTAATATTGTTCCTGTGAGAACTTGGAAGGCAGACCACCTGCTGTTGAACCAAGGTTTCAGGGAACATGGAAGAAAGGTGTGTAGTTTTCAAATTGGTTGGCTTTCATAAGTAATCATAAAGCAATGAGTTCAGGTGAAAATAGGCTCATTTACATGTAAAGAATTGGAAAAACTGTCTTCAGGCCCCAAATAATAGAAAATAAGATTGAAAAAGCTTTTAAACAACAAAATATCATTAAAACAGCCTAGTGGCCAAGGTCAGATTGGCCTTCCCACCCAAACATGATGGTCATAAGGTAGTTGCCATATATTAAAAAGGAATAAATCATGTTTGAGGAGTATGTCTAAGAAAGAACGTTGGTTGTGGCTACTGGCACATGGAAGCCTACTAAATTTTTTGAAAAAAGGAGCTTAGCTGGTTGAGATATTTGATCTTGTGCCAGCAGGAAGCATAATGTGAAAGCTATATATGCCCAAGGGGGCAGGCTCTTTCACACCCATTTCAGATATGGCTACAGAGGATAATAATAGATAAGGAAGAATTTCTCAGATGGTAGAGCCAGTTGCTTCAGAAAACAATGAGTAAGAGGATTCTCTCCAAATAGTAGAGTTCTAACTAAGGAATTTCCTCATCCTCCAGGTAAGTGGCCTTTCTTGGGATTTCAAAATTACTACAGACAAGTAACTGTTATCAGTGTCCCATGCCTTCTTGTGGTCATTATATATTAGACTAGAAGATTCGCGCAATAGGCCTCCCTTCCCCTGGCTGCTGGCATTAGTGTAGATGTGTATGACAAAGTGGCAGATAGATTAATAGTTCAATGGACTCCCAAGAACCACATTTGAACCCGATAAAGGATTTCCTTTTACTCAGAGATCCTGCACGTAGAGCTGGACACAATGACCTCATGGGACTTTGGACTATTTCCCTTGGGAAAGGTGAATGTCTTCTATATTCAGAAAAAAAGAGTGAACCAGTTATTTGGTGACTGGGAAGGTAGATTGTTGCCAGGACTGCCATTTCTTGGCAATAGCTATGTTATCTTCTTCTTCCCAGGCACATAACTGGTCTACAGCTCCCAATTGAATATAAACCCAGAAGATGACATGTGTCAATGATTATATAAGTTTTATAAGCAAGTGAAAATGATAAGCAAAGTGAAATATTAACACCTACCATGTAACTAAAATACTTGAGGAACAATGAAAAAACCTTTGCCCCTAAGGCTAAAAACAGTTAATAAATGTTTAATGTGACAAGTGACTTCAAAACTTGCAATTATCCTTCTAAAGCATGTTGTCTCCGCTAGAAGAAAAGACAGTATTAGGGATAATAGTAGGTGTTTTTTGTTTCACTCCCCCTTCAACTCTCTAGTGGGGTGTGGGAAAAGGCTAGGTCTGCATGGTAAGTTTAAGAACAACTGTAGGGCCAAACTAAGCACTACATTTTAACGACCCACTCTTTCTTGCCTCTGCCTTCCTGCCAAGCTTCCTACTTTTCCATTTCCATTAACATTTTGCTACTTTTTAAAAGAAGACAAGGCTCTTTCTTAATACAAGATTTGTATTATAAATTCTCTAGCTGAATATTTTTTCTTTTCTAAAATACATTCGTGTTCTCAACAATATTTACTATATGTTTATTGTGTGCTAGGCACTAGGTATTCAGCAGAGCATAAAACCAAGTACCTATTCCCAAGGAACTTTCCTTCTCGTGAAGGGGAACAGGCAAGGAGCCAATGAAGAGGTAGATAATATGCCATGTGGTGATAGGTGCACGAAGGAACATAGAACCACAGGTAAAGGTCAGAGGTACCTGCTATTTTAGATAGGGTGTGGAGGGAAAGCCTCACTTACAGACACATAAAAGGGCCTGAGGCAAATTTCAGGCAGAAGAAGCAGAAGTGCAGAGGCCCTGAAGATTTCTAGTGTGGATGGAGAGAGTGACCAGAAAGTAAGTGGAAGAAGTCAGAGCTTTGTGGGATAACAGATCATGTGGGAATCTACAGATCCCTGGTTAGGACTTGGAATTCTTCTTCAAGTCAAAATAGAATAGTAAATGATTAAATAGATAAAAATATTTTAAGACTGCATTATCTAATGTCAAATGATCTGTCTTTGATTAGAGAATATACCAACACCTGAAAAAGGGCCAATTATAAAAGGGTAAATCTATTGTGTTCTTAAATTATTCAAAGTAATTTCTAAATTTAAGAATAGCTGGTCTAAAATTATTTGACAAAGCCAACCTAAAGGTTAATAATGCATATAAAATGAATGTGAATTTTTACAGTTCTCATATTTATATCTACACTGCATCCTTTAAAATTTAGTTTTATAAGCTACATATAATACAACTAGAGGCCCGGTGCACGAAATTCGTGCATGGGAGGGGGGGCCCCTCAGACCAGCCTGTACCCTCTTCAATCCAGGACTCCTCGGGGGATGTCCGACTGCCGGTTTAGTCTAAACCGGCAGTCAGACATCCCTCTCGAAATCGGGAAACCACTGGCTCCTAACCACTCGCCTGCTTGCCTGCCTAATCACCCCTAACCACCTCTGCCTGCTGGCCTGATCGCCCCCTAACTGCTTCCCCTGCCAGCCTGATCACCCCTAACCACCTCTGCCTCGGCCCCTGCCACTGTGCCTTTGTCCAGAAGGACACCCAGAAGATGGCCAGTCTAATTAGCATATTACCCTTTTATTAGTATAGATATAACCAAATACAAATTATTTTCAGAACCTGTTTTGACTCCTGTTGATGTCAGTATTATCTTATCATCAAATGATATTTGGCACCCAACATTTGTCATTAAAATATTATATTTAATCAATGAGAATTTACTAAATGTTGATGGCTTGCCACAAACATAATGAGATAGACATTACTGGAAGTTGGTGGTAAATGTCTTCCCTATGGTGCATTCTAAAATGCACCTTAAGATTTCTCCTTCCAATCCCTGGACTGAGAATGATGAGATATCATGTCTGTGATCATGCTATTTACATGACAAAAGGGATTTTGCAGATGTAATTAAGGTTACTAATGAGTTGACTTTGAGTTTATCAAAAGGGAGATTGTTAGAGCAGACCTAAATTAATCAACTTTCCTTTGAAAACACAGGTTTTCTCTATATGGTAGCAGAAAGGAAAGTCAGATTTTAAACATGAGGAGGATCTGACATGTATTATTGCTGCCTTGAAAATGGAAGAGGCCACATGGAAAGGACTTGAAACTGGATTCTAGGAGCTAAAAGAAACCCTAGTGGCAGACAGTAAGAAAACAGGGACTGTAGACTTACAACCACAATCAATTGAATTCTAACAATACCATAACCATGCAGAAACCTTATTTTCTTTCATCTAGCCTTTTATTTTGATTTTTTTCCCTTTAACTCAAATTAGCCTCACCTGGGGCCCTGATTTACCCACCTCACTCTCCCTTGCTTAATCATTAAGCCTCCAGGACAATGAGGTCTGGTCAGCATCCAGAAGCTTGGTCTTAGAAACAAGGTCCTAGGTCTACTGACAATTAAGACAAAGTTTTCAATCAAACTCAACATAATACCTTGGCCTTGGTTGTGTTTTAGCTCTGGACGTAGGAAAGCAGAACGAACACAAAACAAATCCTTGCAAAATTGGACACAGCAACTCCGTGGCAGATGTCGGGACCAGATGCAATGATCAATTACCCCTATCCTAGCACAAACCAATCAGTAGAGACCATGACCTTAACTCTACTAGTCACCATGACCAATTGATTTTTTCCCTATATAATCCATCCCCTGGAAGCCATTAGGAAGCCAGATATTTGAGCATGAACTACCTGTGACTCTAGGCATGGTGCCATCTCCTTAATAAATCTTTACTTTCTTGGCTGCAAACTCCTGTTCATGCCTTATTAAACTTTGATGTGCACAGGCAAATGGACCCCTTCAGTCCTTCATTCCAGTAACAATACCAAGAATGAACTTGGAAGGACCCTGAGCGCCAGATAAAAGTTCAGCCTGGGTGACACCTTGATTTTGGCCTTATGAGGCTCTGAGCAGAGAACTCGGTTATGCTGTGTCCATATTCTGGACCTACAGAACCTGTGAACTATTAAATAGATATTGTTTTAAGCTACTTAACTCATGGAAAGCAGTAGAAAATTAATGTGTCTACCCTGAAAAGCACATCTATAGTATAGTTGGAGAAATTTTAAAAAGCTTGAAGGAAACTTGTTGAAACGAATAAAATACTTTATTTTTTTATTTTTTTAAAATGTTTCTATTGATTCAGAGAATGGAAGGGAGAGGGAGAGAGAGAGAGAGAGATAGAAACAGTGATAGGCTGCTCCTGCATGTCCCCTACTGGGGATCGAGTCTGACTGGGAATTGAACTGGAGACCTCCTGGTGCATAGAACGTTGCTCAACCAACTTAGCCACACTGGCTGGTCTAAAAGACTTTCTTAAAAAGGGTATGTGATATGCTAATTAGCTTGATTGGAGTAATTATTTGACAGTGTATACATATATTGAAAGATCACATTGCTCACCTTAAATATATATACATTTTTGTCAATTATATTTCAGTGAAGCTGGAGAAAATAATATTTTATGAAAAACAAACAAATTATAGTGATCTTAAAAGACTATCCCAATAAACTAATCTGATCAAACAATAAAAAAATATGGGGAAAAAAGTGCATGAGAAGTAAATTTAACCATGTACCTTCTTTTGAGACTGAATAAAAGCTCATCTTCCCTTAATAACTAACAGGCCAGTAAAACAGACCATTTAATATCAATATGTGACATAAACATCATTCAGGAGTGCTGATAACTGAATATGAGTGCCGTATTAAATGCAACAATGATTTGCAGCCCCATTCATTAATGGTTTCAATTTTTGTATTGTTTGAAATAAGATTTTTTTTTCTCTCTTCGCTTTAGATTTTCACACCTTCAATGTCTATATGGAAGTTCAGTACAGAGATCAAAGGCCTTGCCCAAAGGACTGGTAACAACACTGCCATCATCAAAATATCTCAGATTTATAAATTCTCCCAGTTCTGAAGCTTTTGATTTAAAAAAAAAATTCCAAACCCAAGTCCTACTCTCTAATTTTTTATCAATTTGTGATTGTGACAATTACTTTATAAATTCTGTTTACTTGACTCTCAAAACATGTGTAGAGTAGGTCTGACTTTTAACTGTCTCTGGAGCCAGAATGAATTTTTAACATATGAAAATTTTCAAAATGCTATAGAAATGCAGGATGTGATTTAATGTTATTTTGTGTGGTGTTTTTTCTTGCAGAGCTGGAAACTGATTTCCTAACACTTACTCTTTTCTGTGACCCTTTTCTTATCCCTGGTGTCTGAGGCATTCTTATGACCTATGTTGAAGATAAACTCTGAAAAAGCAACATTTAGCCCTAACCGGTTTGGCTCAGTGAATAGAGCGTCAGCCTGCGGGCTGAAAGGTCCCAGGTTCCATTCCAGTCAAGGGCATGTATCTTGGTTGCAGGCACATCCCCAGTAGGAGGTGTGCAGGAGGCAGCTGATCAATGTTTCTCTCTCGTCGATGTTTCTAACTCTCCCTCTCCCTTCCTCTCTGTAAAAAAATCAATAAAATATATATTTTTAAAAACATATTTTATTGATTTTTTTCTGTCTTAGATTGGCACAGGGGATAATATTTCAGGGGCAAAATAGCACAATGGAGGTCTTTGAATGATGAAGTACTTTAGGCTATGCCTTAGGGCAGTGGTTCTCAACCTTCTGGCCCTTTAAATACAGTTCCTCATGTTGTGACCCAACCATAAAATTATTTTCGTTGCTACTTCATAACTGTAATGTTGCTACTGTTATGAATCGTAATGTAAATATCTGATATGCAGGATGTTCTTAGGCGACCCCTGTGAAAGGGTCGTTTGACCGCCAAACGGGGTTGCGACCCACAGGTTGAGAACCGCTGCCTTACGGACTCTGCACAACCTGAACACACAACTTACTGCCTACGCATGGAAAACAGTAGCTGCACCTCATGACCTGTGTTTCGGAGGCAGTGCAGTTTTTTGATAAGTCAAATGCACGATTCCATGAAAGCCCAAAAGCTTTCACTGTTACATGTAAAATCATTTGGCCAGCTTCCTAATGTTGAGTGCAGTTTTACACAGAAGAGTTTTATGGGCTTTCTCTGTTTGCTTCAGCCTTTCACATTTAATTACATCCTCATTATGAAACTATGTAAAAATTAGAAAGTTCAAATAACTGATTTTCTCTTTGCCTTTGTCAGAGACATTTATCCTGTTTGCTAAAGATACTCCACACAATGCAACAAGGCAGAATTGTAATCAAATACCAGCAGTTTTGTCCCCTTACCCTAGGATATGTGTTTATTTTTATATTTCAATTTACTTGTTTTCTTTAAAGTTGTTTCACTATAAATTGATTAAAGCAGTTTTTTCTAATCTACTTTCCATGGATACTAAAAGCTCTGGAGGTTTATATTCATATTTATTCTTGAGCTAGAATTACCTTTTAAAAATATCTTTATCCCAACAGATATTGAGGTCTCCCTCCCCTTTATTGGGGTCTGGGCTGATTTACAAGTCTTCACAGAATAACAGTGTATCCTTGTTGAGTCATTTCAACCTTCACTAACATCCTCATTTCCATTTAGAAATGTGACAATTGATTTCTATTTTATTCAAATAAATAATTGCTACCTCAAGAATTAATATTTTCCAAATGCTAATCTTTTAGTGAAATGAAAGTGCTCTTTAGCAATTCTATTCATTGGGTGTGGTAAAAATGATTTTTTAAAGCAACTTGGCATCTAATAATTCCACATGTTAATTTATTTGGTTCTCTACCTTCTAGCCTTATTAAGGGAAACTACTTAAGATTTGATTAATTCCAGTGGTTCAAAGAGTGTTTTTTTAACAGTATTTTCCAGTAGAATTGAAACAGGCTGGACAATATAGAAGGAAAGACAGTGAATGTCCTTTTGTCTCTCTGCTTAACTTACTAGTAGACCCTGTAGTAGTTTTCTACTAGTGTACACTTTAGGTAGCTTAAAACTACACACATTTCTTTTCTTTTTTTTTGATATTATCTTTGTTTGTTTTTTGTTTTGTTTTTTAATTAAATCTTTATTGTTCTTGAAACAGGCTGGACAATATAGAAGGAAAGACAGTGAATGTCCTTTTGTCTCTCTGCTTAACTTACTAGTAGACCCTGTAGTAGTTTTCTACTAGTGTACACTTTAGGTAGCTTAAAACTACACACATTTCTTTTCTTTTTTTTTGATATTATCTTTGTTTGTTTTTTGTTTTGTTTTTTAATTAAATCTTTATTGTTCAGATTATTACATTTGTTCCTCTTCTTTTCCCCCATAACTCCCCTCCTCCCAATCCCCGCCCCACCCTCCGCCCTCACTCCCCACCCACTGTCCTCATCCATAGGTGCATGATTTTTGTCCAGTCTCTTCCCGCATCTCCCACACCCCTTTCCCCCCCAAGAATAGTCAGTCCATTCCCTTTCTATGTCCCTGATTCTATTATAATCACCAGTTCATTCTGTACATCAGATTATTTATTCACTTGATTCTTAGATTCACTTGTTGATAGATGCATGTTTGTTGTTCACAATTTGTATCTTTACCTTTTTCTTCTTCCTCCTCTTAAAGGATACCTTTCAGCATTTCGTATAATACTGGTTTAGTGGTGATGAACTCCTTTAGCTTTTCCTTATCTGTGAAGCTCTTTATCTGACCTTCAATTCTGAATGATAGCTTTGCTGGATAAAGTAATCTTGGTTGTAGGTTCTTGCTATTCATCACTTTGAATATTTCTTGCCACTCCCTTCTGGCCTGCAAAGTTTCTGTTGAGAAATCAGCTGACAGTCGTATGGGTATTCCCTTGTAGGTAATTGAGTCTCTTTCTCTTGCTGCTTTTAAGATTCTCTCTTTGTCTTTTGCTCTTGGCATTTTAATTATGATGTGTCTTGGTGTGGTCCTCTTTGGATTCCTTTTGTTTGGGGTTCTCTGCGCTTCTTGGACCTGTAAGTCCATTTCTTTCACCAGGTGGGGGAAGTTTTCTGCCATTATTTCTTCAAATAGGTTTTCAATATCTTGCTGTCTCTCATCTTCTGGCACCCCAATTATTCTGATGTTTGTACGCTTGAAGCTGTCCCAGAGGCTCCTTACACTATCTTCGTATTTTCGGATTCTTTTTTCATTTTGCTTTTCCGGTTGGGTGTTTTTTGCTTCTTCGCATTTCAAATCTTTGACTTGATTCTTGCGCTCCTCTGGTCTGCTATTGGGTGTAATATTCTTTATTTCCGACCGTGTATGCTTAATTTCTAGTTGTTTCTTTATCATAGCATCGAGGGTCTCATTAGTTTTCGTGAGGCTCTCCAAAAGTTTATTGCAAGCCCTCAAAATTGCGTTTTTTAGCTCTATATCCTCCATACCCCAGGGGCTCTGCCTCTCAGAGTCTCAGCAACTGCTGCAAACCTCGGAGAGAAAGCTGCCTTTGAGTTCCGACCGAAGCCAGACAGTCCCGCTTCTCCTGTTTGAGTCTGGATCCCTAGAGACTCGTCCAGATCTGGAGCTCAGAGTCTGAGACTCCCTCCCGATTGAAAACAACAACCGCGCCCTCAGCCGCCAGCCCTCTCCACATGCACTCCGCACCTTAGTATTTCACTTCAGCACTGCGCCTCCTCTGAGTCTCGGTATGCTATTCTCTTTCCTCCTAGTTGTAGAACTTCCACTCAGCCAGCCTTCCTGTGGTTCTGGATGATGTCCGTTCCGTCTTTTAGTTGTATTTTTGAAGTGGTTGTTCAAGGCAGCAAACTCCGGCGTTAACCTATGCCGCCATCTTGGTTTTCTCTACACACATTTCTTATCTCAAGGTTTCTGCAGGCCAGGCTTGGCTTAACTGGGAGCTCTGCTTACAGTCTCACAAGGCTGCAATCAAAGTGTCAGCTGGGCTGAGTTCTCACTGGTCCTTGGGATCTTTTCCCAAGGTCACTCAGTTGTTGGCAGAACTCAGATCCTTGCAGCTATAGGACGGAAGCCCTTAGCTCCTAGAGGCCATCCCTCTTCATTTTCAGTCCACACATGGCTGTTTGCTTCTTTAAGGCCAGCAAGAGAAGCTCTCTATCTCAAAGAGGGCACCAGTTCCTTTCAAAAGACTCATCTGACTAGGTCAGGCCCACCAAAGATCTACTTTCAAAGTCAATGATTACAGGCACTAAGTGCATTTGCAAAACATTCCCATGGTTTTGACATCTAACATAAAATAGCATAATTATAGGAGTGATATCCATTGTATTCTCAGATCCCACCCAAACTAAAGGGGAAGAGGTTAATAAATAAGGACACAGATCATCAGGGGTCAATGTGGAATTCTGCATATACCACAGGTCCTAAACCCAATTTTATTGAACCAGTTTGCTACATCCTATTTTCTAGACCTCTCCACAAGCTCTTCAGCTACAGCCCCAAAGCTTAGATAAATCCCAGAATTACCAACTCTGAGGCCCTCCTTGGGATAGCCAGGTCTCTCTCCCTAGGGATTTGCCATATTACTTTCCCGACCTTTTCTCCTACACTTATGCTGGACTTCTTAAAAATAGCGTGTGCACTGCTTTGTCTTTACAAGGCTATAAAAATTAAAGTGACATGTATCATTAAGCACTGATAAATCTAAAATGTTCTTGTTGCCTGGCTGGTGTTGCTCAGTGGTTGAGCTCAACCCATGAATCAGGAAGTCACAGTTCAATTCCTGGTCAGGGCAAATGCCTGGATTTCAGGCTCGCTCCCCAGTAGTGGGCATGCAGGAGGCAGCCAATTGACCATTCTCTCTTATTACTGATGTCCCTATCTATCTCTCCCTCTCCCTTTCTCTCTCTGAAATCAATAAAAACATATTTAAAAAATAAAATGTTTTTGTCTTTGCTAATGAAATTTTAAGGACAGTTCCTAATTTTCATGTAAAAAGTTAAAATGTAATCTTGTTCAGTTTTCTCCATTACTGATATGCTACATTGTGTTTCAAGAGCAATAATTACCCATTTAAGATGTTTTGTCCTTTCACTGTATTGATTTCCTGGTGCATGTGATAGAGTAAAAAGGAAAACCTATTGACTTCCTCTATTTTCAGATCTGGCTATGGTATAATCAGTAGAATTTCTCAATCAGCAAGGTTTCATTAAACCATGAGAAAAATGAAGCTTGGCGGGGGATAGCCTTCTAAGTCAGTGGTTCTCAACCTTCCTAATGCCACGACCCTTTAATACAGTTCCTCATGTTGTGGTGACCCCCAACCATAAAATTATTTTCATTGTTACTTCACAACTGTAATTTTGCTACTGTTATGAATCATAATGTAAATATCGGATATGCAGGATGTATTTTCATTGTTACAAATTGAACATAATTAAAGCATAGTGATTAATCACAAAAACAACATGTAATTATATATGTGTTTTCCGATGGTCTTAGGCGACCCCTGTGAAAGGGTCTTTCGACCCCCAACGGGGACGCGACCCACAGGTTGAGAACCACTGTCCTAAGTCTTTGCCCAGCCCCCATAGTTCATAATTCTTATTTCATCTTGAAAATACTGTTCTCAGAAACACTTTCCTTTATCATTTGACACATCAGACTCACAGAGTAGACTGAGATTCCCTCACTCTATTCAATGCAGGGATTTCTAACATTGTTATTAACAGAAACACAATAGACTAGCTCACATGGATCACTTTTTTGATGATTTAAATTTGTTCTGAGTATTTGAAGAGAAGCAACTGTCCTCTGTAGTGGACTGACATGGGTTTTCCTGAAGATATGTCCAAGTTCGAAACCCCAGTACCAGTGAATGTGACCTTATTTGGAAATGGGGTTTTTGTAGATGCAGTCTCAGGTGCTACTGGTCATTCTCCTTGAGATGAGATCATCCTGGCTTTAGGGCGAGCCTAAATACAATGACTAATGTTCTGAGAGACAGAAGAGAAAGACTGGAGACATGAAAACACAGGGAGGAGTGCCATGTGAAGATGGAAGCAGAGATCAGAGTGATGTCACCATCCAAGGAATGCCTGGAGCCACCAGCAGCGAAAAGGCAAGGAAGAATTCTCCCCGAGAGCCTTTAACGGGAGTGTTTCCCTACCACATCTTGATTTTTTGACTTCTGAACCTCAGAACTGTGAAATAATAAATTTCTGTTGCTTTAAGCCACCAATTTTGTAGTAATTTGTTAAGGCAGCCCTAGGAAATTAAAATATCCTTCATGATACAAATTTTAAGTTCAATTGTAGGGAATTGCTATCACCAGCCATATCTACACAGATTGTTATTTTTCTAGCAATACAAATAATCATGTCAGGACATTACACTGAACATATGATAGATGATAATATAGTCCTGAAAGGCCCAATCCAATGAACATTTAAATGGCATTTTTCTAATAATAACTAGACATGACAATTGTCATAGGGCTGCCAGATAAAATATGGAACTCATTTAAAAAGGTAATGCACTATTTATCTGAAATTCAAATTTAATTAGGCATCCTGTATTTTTATTTACTACATCTGGAACCCTACAATTTCAGCAGAGAAACTGCAGATCTCAAAGTCACACAGCTAATATAATACTGAGCTTGGCTTTGAAACTATGTGTGTCAGACTCCCCAAAACATGGGCTTTCTAGTCCACCAGGCTTCTTAAAGCTGAGATAATAAAATAGGAAAAGGCAGAACCATCCCAAGAAGCCATCTGGTTATTGTTCTACAAAACAGGTTATAAAAACGGAAGCACCATGGCCAGTTTTGACTGCTAAGCCAAACTCAAAGTCTATTACTTTTGAAGGAAGATTCTGGCTATGCAAAGTTCAAGCAATGATGATGAGGATGGAAATGAGTTTTTCTCTTCCACCATTCTGTGCAGGGGTAATATGGGACACAGGGGTCATAGGATTTTGGTTTTGCTGGGCAGTAGGTGAAGGCATCAATGTAATGAATGATAAAAATGTCTAATTTCTGCTAATTATAATAGTAATACAATATTGCTTCTTACATTCACCAAAATCCACTTGGCTCCCAGGTAACATCAGCCTTAAAAATCTCAATCATTTCTTAATCTTCACCAGAGGATATACATTTTTATTGATTTTAGAGAGAGAGCGAGTGAGAGAGAAACATCTAAGTGAGAGAGAAACATTGATCAGTTGCTTCCCCTACATACCCAGACTAGGGATTAAACTTGCAACCTAGGTATGTGCCCTGACCAGGAATCGAACTTGAAACAGTTTTGGTGTACAGGACAATGCTCCAACCAACTGAGCCACCTGGCCAGGGCTCTATAGCTGTTGTTTTTAACCTCCTCATAAATTAATCTCAGGTGCTACTGGTCATTCTCCTGAACCAACTATCATAGTCTCCTTTTCCACATCCATAATTCTGGTTCAGACCCTCAAAACTATACTCCTACATCACTGTAGTACTTCCTGACTGATTTTATCACTTCAAACTATCCATCTACATCTAGTTATCATATATATAAATCAAAAAAAATATTCACAAATCTTAAGTGTTCCAATACTAACTACATAAGCATATGTTTAACACATTTGTTTTTCACAGGTGCGTCTAAAATGAATTTTAATCAATCTCAAACTTAATTCAGGTTGTTTCCTGTGTTTAATTTCTCTTCTCATATCTACCCAATAAAAACTTCATTAATTCCAGGCAATTAAGTAAAATAGTGAAGTTGGATCAGAGTTTGCATTTTAAACACTTTGGGATATTCTTCACTTCCACAAAGTAATCTTTTTCTTAAAAACATGACTCTCTCATTCTACCTTAACACAATTCCTATTTTTATCTCTAGAGAAAAATTTGCTCCTTTAAGAAAGAGAGAGGTGCATGCACAGTGCCATCAAAACTTAAAACTGTGGAACAAGATTGAGCTAACGGTAGCTGCTACTCAGCTCAGACAACTGGCATCATATCTTGCCAGATTGCCTGATGCCTTCTCATGATTACAATGGCTTTATGCATTATGACAGAATCCCACAGACATAATGTGCCTTTCTAGGTACATCACATCAGCAGGTCCATGGTATCTGTCTGCCTCATTAATGCTGATTTTATCTTTAACTACTTGCTAAAGGTGGTGTCTTCCAAGTTTCTCCACTGTAAATTATTATTTTCCTCTTGGTAGTTCATACATATTTAGTGGAAAAGTACTTTGAAATGATGCAAGTACTTGTACTCATCATAATTTAGCACCTACAAATTTAACATCAATTGGTGATTTTTACTACAACTGTTACTGCATTGTTTGTTAAAAGGAAGTTTTCTATTTCTATTTTCCCTTCTACATTTACTCATTGCAATTCTAACATAAGCAAAAGCTGTGCCTTCTCACCCATTTACTTATTCAATTATTGATTTACTAGTAAGAAGACATAGATATTTATATTATTCTATGATTTATAATCTATTGCTGCCATTATTTATTTTGTTGCCAAAATTGTTCCAGCTCTAGTCATTAGGAGCTCCTTTAATTTGGCTCCTATATCATTTTGACATTCTGCCATCAATTTTTGAGTACTTCCCTACTCTCAGCAAAATGTTCCAGGCTCATCTTGTACTTTTGCTGCCCTACATCTGCAACCAACCATTTCTCCAGGAGCCCTGCTTATTTTTATTGGGAAAATTGTATTTAGAAACCAAGATCTGGGCCAAAGGTGTGTTGATTACATCTTTATAACTTCTCTGAGGGGCTCTTAGGAGACAGATCTAGGAAAATACAATATACTACACACACACACACACACACACACACACACACACACACAAGTCAACATACACACACACACACACACACACACACACACACACCTCTGTCCATTTTAATTGTTAACTATATCTCTACTAGAGGCCCGGTGCACGAAATTCGTGCATGGGGCGGGGGGGGGGGGGGGGGCCCCCGGCCCAGCCGGCCCTTGAGGGATGTCCGACTGCCCAGTGGGATCAGGCTTAAACGGGCAGTCGGACATCCCTCTCACAATCCAGGACTGCTGGCTCCCAACCGCTCACCTACCTGCCTGCCTGATTGCCCCTAACTGCTTTTGCCTGCCAGCCTGATCACCCCCTAACCACTCCCTGTCAGTCTGATCGATGCCTAACTGGTCCCCTGCCAGCCCGATTGCCCCTAACTGCCCTCCCCTGCCGGCCCGGTTGCCCCCAACTGCCCTCCCCTGCAGGCTCGGTCGCCCCCAACTGTCCTCTCCTGCAGGCCATCTTGTGGCGGCCATCTTGTGTATTGGAGTGATGATCAATTTGCATACTGGTCGTGACTAATTAGCATATCAGGGCTAATTAGCATAGCCCTCCTTTATTGTGTTGGAGTGGTGGTCAATTTGCATACTGGTCATGACTAATTAGCATATCCGGTCATGACTGTTGAGGGTGTCATGACCAATTTGCATATTACCCTTTTATTAATATAGATTAAAAACCATTAGTGCATACTGATACCATTGAATACCACAAAGTTCATCCCAGCTTTCCCCTGTTGTATATTGTTTTTTAAATATTTTTATTGATTTTTCAAGAGGAAGGGGGAAGGAGATAGAAACATCAATGATGAGAGAAAATCATTGATTGGCTGCCTCCTGCATCTCCCACACAGGGGATTGATTCTGCAACCTGGGCATGTGCCTCGACCAGGAATTGAACCATGACCACACTGATTGATAGGTCAACACTCAATCACTGAGCCATGCTGGCCTGTTGTATATTGTAACTTCTTTCTCCAACAGTGAGAAACCTGGCACTCATCTACAATACATTTACTTATTTGCTCATTCTCAGCATACACAATAAGTAGTTTTAGAATTGACACTCATGCTCTCGAGTACATTATTTGTGCATAGTTAGTTCTTTTTCTCTTGAGTTTTACAGTGTATAATTAAAATACTGTTTTACATAATAACTTATATTAGTCATTTTTTCCCCATCCCCCTGAGGTGTAGTTATAGTTATATTCCATTTTGGGTTCATCCCACATCATAGCTTGATTTCATTCATTCATTCAGTGCTGAAATATTGCCATGATTAAAGAGAACTATGTAAGAATATTTTCTCACAGAAATGAACCTTCCTCATTTTACCCCATTCCCATTTCCATTCTTGACACCAGCTCTTACCTATACTATATATGCTACCAACCTCATTAGTTTTTGGAGTTTACTTCTGATATATCTTTTTGAACAAGTGAGCAAATAATGCATAATTTCTTACACTCCTTTCTTACATGAAATATTCCAAATTGTCAATACTCTTTTGCACTTTACCTTTTCAATTAATAATATATCCTGTAACTATTTCCATATCAATTCTTAGAGGTTTTCCTTATTCTTTGTTTTACAGCTACATAGTATTTCATCATGTGTATGCACCATGGTTTATTTAGTCACCTCTCCTACTAATGGGTATCTTATAATTGCAAACAATCCTATATAATGAAAGCCTAATATGCTAAGTGTCCAGTCGTTTGTTCAACCAATCAACTGCTTGCTATGATGTGCACTGACCACCAGGGGGCAGACGCTCCAACTGGTAGATTAACTAGCTGCTGGGGTCTGGCCAATCAGACTGAGCAAGATGGGCCTGACATGCCCTGGAGCCCTCCTGCAGTCCATCCCTGGCTGGCCAACCTCCTGCGACCCTCCCCTGCCCTGACCATGCACCGGTGTGGTCCCTCAGCCTTGCCTGTACCCTTTCACAATCCAGGACCCCTCGGGGGATGTCGGAGAGCTGGTTTTGGCCCAATCCCGCAGGCCAGGCCAAGGGACCTCACTGGTGCACAAATTCATTCACTGGGCCTCTAGTGCTGTAATAAATAATTGTGTGCATATGTATTTACTAGTGTTGGGAAGACACATCTAGGATGAAAAGTTTGATCTCCTGATGTCTGGTTCAATTCTGTTTTCGATGAAATGATGTTATATCATGGAATAAAGAATACTCTAAAAACTAAGAAAAATATTATATAAATATAGCAAAATAAAACCATGTTAACAGCATTATTTTCTTTCTCTATATAATTATAGCTTATTTTGAGACAAGAAGTTCAAGTCAATAAATATTTGTCCTCAGTTATTAAGTCAGATGGTTAATTTTCAAAATTTCTCCCTTGTGTTTAAATTTTAGCAATTCTAATCACATCTTCATTCATTAAGAATGTTCTGATATTTACTAGTTTTTACTTAAAAACTAAATCCATTATTTGTATAGTTTTTAGTGTAAAAACATTATTATATTATTTTTTCTATTTTTTTAAATATATTTTATTGATTTTCTACAGAGAGGAAGGGAGCGGGAGAGGGATAGAGGGTTAGAAACATCGATTCAGCTGCCTCTTGCACTCCCCCTACTGGGGACGCGCCCGCAACCCAGGTACATGCCCTTCACTGGAATTGAACCTGGGACCCTTCAGTCCACAGGCCTACGCTTCATCCGCTGAGCCAAATTGGCCAGGGCTATTTTTTCTATTTTATTCTTACAGAGACAGGAGATTGAAGTACAAACTATAGCCCTAATTTGGTTCCTTCCACTCCCTAGGTCTGGATGTCAATAGGGTTGGAGGAGAAAAAGAAGATTATGTAATGCCAAGAGTGCTCTCCAGGTGCTCTGACAATGAGTTGGAGGCTTAGGGACTCTCCTCCTTCCCAGTGCGAGGAGTTAGACCAGATTCAGTTTCCTCTGGGATTCTGGGCCCTTGGGGCCCTCAGTTCTCCACATTCTAAATAGCTGATATTTGGAAATGTGCAAAGGGTGCTATACTGTCTGTTTAGGGTCTATCTCTGGTCCTGCCTCTAATTTGGGGTTCAAGGAGCCCAGGCTAGTTCATCAGATTGCCTTGGGATTTGGAATCCAGGAATTAAGGATTCCAAATGCCTTGTCTTTTCCTTCATTATAGCCTACAAAGACCTGTTTAAGCCACCATGAGACTACTGTCAGATCCAACTAAGTCTCAGAAAATTGCTTGCTGGGAATCACCAAAGTTTTGGTGAGATGCTAGTTCTGGTTTCTGCAAGTTTAGCCGATTCAACTGAGCAAATCAATGCAGCAAAAAGAATGTCAGGTCTGCCAAAAGCGACTTCTATATGACTTCAAATATTTGTCTCACCTATTTCACCAACTGTGTCACTAATTACATATAACGCAGAGTCTAATTTCTCAGCAGTTTTGTAGGGATTTTGCTGTCTGGATTGGGTCCAGTTCAGAGTTGCAAACTTGCATCATAACCTCTTCCTGTGGTCACAGGAGTCAGATAACATTTCAAACCACATCACTGGACCCAACCTTCTAAAAATTATAATATTATAGTTAATTTATTTGAACTTAAGCAACCATTAAAAAGGATTTTGTCAAAAACACACAGAATAAACTTCCAAGTGATGTTCTTCTTATGACCTTACCTCCTCGATCTCGGGCAGCTAAACTTTGACCCTTTCTTAATGTAATATCCAATTGGTACATTCCGGGATCAGCCAGAGGGACATCTGCATTACTGGTTCCAGAAGTATTTATTTTCTGGGAAACAAGAAGTATACAAAATATTAAAATAATTATCTTTCTTCTCTTTCCTCCAAAGGGGGGCCATATAGAGTTTAACTCAAACTATAAGAATTAGTCAATATAATTTGTGAATTCACACAGCATCATAATCACCCAGTTCTCTGAAGGTTTTAAAATTCATGAAATTCTTCAGACTCAATAAAAAAATGGCAGTTATAGGAATCCCTGTATTAATTCAAGTTAAAAATAACAAATGCAATATGAAAAACATTTCCCAGGAAATGCCCCACATAATTCAACTAAGAAGAACTAACATAGGAATAGTTTCTGAAGTAAAAATACAATCAATGATGAAAAGAGAATAAAGGTATGCAAGAGCAGTTAATTTCCACATAACTGAGCTGAAAATTAAAATGATTCATTCAGGTGACTTTGTTGACTCCTTTATCTATGCAAAAGGGCTCAACCTGGTGAATTACATACTTTTATTTTGGCCCCAACATGAAATATGATATAATTATATATAAATAAATTCACATAGCATTTTGATAGTATTTGCAAGCAAATAATATAAATATAGAGACAATATCTAGTGCTGTTTTCTATGGAATAAAAGTGCACAAGCTATTGCTAGAACTAAAAATCTTTTCAAGGCTACTTCTACAGAATATCAACAACATACTCTGTTTATTTAATAGTCATTGAGTTACAAACACACTTGAAGAGGCATAACTATCTTTATTAATAAAAGACTAATATGTTAAGTGTTTGGTCATCCGCTCAGCCGTTCAACCAATCAAAGCGTTCTCAACTGCTTGCTATGATGTGCACTGACCACCAGGTGGCAGATGCGCTGACTTGTAGGTTAGCTTGCTGCTGGGGTTGGGCCAATCGGGACTGAGTGAGACAGGCCAGACACGCCCGGGAGCCCTCTTGTGGTCCCTCTCCGGCTGGCCAACCTCCTCCATCCCTCCCTGGACCCAGTTGTGCACTGGTGGGGTCCCTCGGCCTGGCCTGTGCCCTCTCGCAATCTGGGACCCCTCAGGAGATGTTGGGGAGCCAGTTTCGGCCCAATCCCGCAGGCCAGGCTGAAGGACCCCACTGGTGCACGAATTCATGCACTAGGCCTCTAGTATTAAAATAACACAAAAGAAATAAATAGTAAAAATTGTACAGGTCACAGTTTATACTTTCTGTCAATCTGATACAGCAGGAAAAATTACTTTTTCACATGTTGAGATGATTTTAAATTATAAATTTTTTCCAATTAAAAAATAAATGTTCTTTTGTTTTGGAATAGTATGCATGGATAAGGCAAAATATTAGACACCAGACTGATTCTTTCAGTTCCAAAATTTACATGAAATACAACTATAAAGCATCATTTTGTTTGAGGTTTTAAGACCAAGATAAAGAAGCTTTCCTATAGGAGCAATTATCATTTAAAATTAGAACCGTGCAACTCTGATAACTCAAACTCATCATTTCTCCTCTGGTAACAATAAAAAAGAATTCACTCCTTCTCATGATATCTCTGTTTCTATGAATGACAGAATTTTCCCGCAGTTACTCAGGCTAGAAATTGATGAGCTAGCCTTGATTTCTTCATTTCCCTTTCCACCACATTCAAATAGTTGCCAAATTCCATCCACTCCATTTCCATATTACATCCTGCAGTTGCCTTTGCCTTTTATTTCCCTGTTACCACTAATTTGGATCACATCTTCAAACAACAGAGGAGCAAGAGGTAAAATGATTACCTTGCTCTTCTGGCAAACATCTAATTGCCCCACCTCCTTAGGGTTACTTAGGATAATAATATCCTTCCACACTTTTATTTGTCTTCTTATATAAACAAATATACATACATATAGGTTTATTTTTTGTGGTTGAGTTTTCAGTTTTTGTTTGTTGCTAACAAAGAGCATATTTGTCTATTATTTTATAATTTATTTAATTTTAAAATATCATGGCACTTTTCTGGTCTACACATAGATTTATCTACTTTTCTTTTACATACATCATTTTTTCACAGTGTAGGAATACCATAATTTCTTTAATTATCTCCCTACTGGTGAATCTGAGTTGGTTTCACTATATGCCACTACAAAGACTTGGGCTTTTATTTTTTTAGAACATAAATCTTCCCCCCAAAATTTAAATACTTCATACTCCTATTGAAAGTTATGAGTGCCTATTTCCCACGTCCTAGCCAGCATAGGATGTTACTAATTTTCAAGGTTCGTGGGAAAAAACTGTTATCTTCCTTTATATAGATTTCCTGAACTATGATAAGGTGTCTGGAAACTAGTGTAAACAGCAAGAGAGGAACAGCTAGCTGTTCACTGGGCCACACAGAAGATGCCAACCAAGGGCTTCTGAACTACTTTGCAAAGAACAGTTTGTATGTGGGTCCAATTAATAAGCAAAATTAAAATCCAACAAACATTTGTTAAACTTCAAGTATGTTCTAAGGCTTTCATTAGGTTCTTTCATATACATTATTTCAAAAGAAACAAATCCATTAATAAATATTAAATGTAGATAGATTTACTTCTTTCTAAAACCAGAATAAAATCTATAGGAAAGGAGACGTTTTTTAACCCACCCTGCATCCTCCTCTAGTGTTTTGATAGGTATTTTACAGAAAAAATTGAATGCACAGATATCTGTATTTTCTTTGTAGCTTTCATTTCTCTATTCAGTGCTACTTGAAGTCTAAAGTGAATAATTTATAGAGTACCTGGTTTTATATTTTAAAAATATATACATCTAATTTCATTATATTTATTTGGGTGATGTGTTAATAAAATTATACAGGTTTCAAGTGTACAATTCTATAATATATTATCTGTATATTATATGGTGTGTTCACCACCCAAAATCAAGTCTCCCTCCATCACCATATATTTGACCTTTTTTACCCTTATCTACCTTCCCACTTTATGGGCAAGTTAAGAAATTTCAAAGGTAATTCTAACTATACTAGATTTTTCACTTTTGAAAAATTTAGAATTTAACATCTTGTTAAACGATAACTTCACTGAATTTACATAAATTGGCTTTTTAAAGCCTGAATAATATTCCATTTGTGGCCTGGCTGGCATGGTTCAGTGGTTGAGTGTCACCCTATAAATCAGGAGGTCATGGTTTGATTCCCAGGCAGGGCACATGCCCAGATTGCAGGCTCGATCCCCAGTGTGGGGCATGCAGGAGGTGGCTGATCAATGATTCTCTCTCATCATTGATGTTTCCCTCTCTTTCTCCCCCCCCCTCTCCCTCCCTCTCTGAAATCAATAAAAATATTTTTTTAAAAAATATTCCATTTGTGTGTGTATTTATGTGTGCATCACATTTTATTTGACTATTCATCTGATGACAGCCATTTACTTTTAGGTTGTTTCCATATCTTGGCTTTGTGACTAATGCTGTAATGAATAGCAATGCAGATATCTCTTCAAGGTACTGATTTAATTTCCTTTGGTTAAATGCTGCTTTGCCCTTCTTGTTCTCCATGTCTTCCTACCTACTTTTCAAGGGCCATTTCATCAGCACTTTACATGCTTGTGTTTTATTTTTGTCCATTATCACATCCTATCACAAATTTATATTGGCCATGTTAGATTGTAAACTTTTAAAATCAGGGAATGGAGTTTTTAAGGATCAACTCAACAGAAATTGTGATAGAGGCTATGAGGACAGAAATATGCCTTTAAGGACAAATAATCTAGCTGAGTAGAAACATACATGGGGATCTGTAACAAAGTTGGCTATTCTGTGGGCAGTTTGTTAACTTCTGTACTGAAGTAAGGCATCCAACCTGTTTTAGCACCTTCTTTTGTGAGGAACCTAAGTATAACCTTAGAATCCTCCTCAATACAATGCTCTATCTGTGGTAGGCAAACAGCGGCTCGAGAGCCACATGTGGCTCTTTGGCCCCTTGAGTGTGGCTCTTCCTAAGCCTTAGGAGTACCCTAATTAAGTTAATAACAATGTCCTACCTATATAGTTTAACTTTAAAAAATTTGGCTCTCAAAAGAAATTTCAATCGTTGTACTGTTGATATTTGGCTCTTGTTGACTAATGAGTTTGCTGACCACTGCTCTAGGCTGCCATTACCAACTGATCAACATTGGCACTTAAAGTGGAACTTCATCCACTCAAAAGTTATAAGGACAGACTGTGCTATAAGTTCATAGGAGAACAGGAAAGACAAATTATTATGGGAAAAGAATCTGAGGACCTCTCTAGAGATGACAACAGAGCAGGGTGTGAAAATGTGAATTTTGACAGGTGAAGATTTGAAATAAGAAAGGATGAGACAATCAGCATGAGCCAAATGGTGAGTAGTCACCAGCGGTGCATCACTGGCATGTGTGACAAATAAAGTGAAAAGAATGACTGATGCCCACTGATGCCAGGCTGAGGAGAGTTCTTGTGGGCAACAGGACAGCATCACAGGCCTTTGGAGAGAGAAGCAATAAAACCAGGCCTCGTTTAACACACATTTATTGCCTATCTTTCATCTTTCCTGTTCTGGACTAAGTGCTTATATTACATAGATGAACAAAACCAGGCCTTTTCTCTCTGTGGGATGGAAGAGATCAGAGAAATCTTGTGGATATAGAAATTATTTGAAAAGTTTTATTATAACAGTCCAGTTTAAGTCATAAGGGCCTCATCTGTCAGTGAGAATGGAAATAAAAGATGAATTAGAAAGATATTGAGGCGATTCAATCAGCTGAATTTGTCAACTGACAGGATGTGAGAGAGAGGGGGGATGGATACATGAGTTACTCAGAAGTTTGAGCTGCGCTCCTGGGAGAATGGTAATGTCCACAGTAGAAAGCACCACTGTGTCTAGTTCCAAGGATATTGCCAACTCCATAAAAGAAGGAAATCAAGAACTTAAGTAGATCTAGAGAGGCATCTCTCCTCAGGCTCACTGAATGGTTCCAATAAGAAATCTGGTAGGCCAGTTATAGAGAGATACTAGAAATGCATATATTTTTCATTACAAAATACCTTTTAATAAATGTTTAACTTACCAAATGTAAGTATGTACTAGGAAAGATATATCTGAAATGCTAGGCACACTGTAGCTCTAATACAAACATTGTCATTTTAAATCTTTTATTTTTTTCCAAGTTAACATTTTTTGTGTCATATTATTAGAACTGTAAATATACCCCTCCTTTCCCTAAACTGCCGTGTCCCACACTTAGATGTATGTTATTATCTTTTAACCACTTTATTGAAGTATGATTTATATGTAAAACGCTGTGTATATAACTCGATGAGTTTGGGGATGTTTATACACCTGTGGAACCATCACTACCATCAAGGCCACAGACATATCTAGAATTTCTCAAAGTTTCTTCCTGTCCTCTTTATTATTATCATCATCATCATCATCATCATCATCATCATCATAATCATTATCATTATAATTTTTGTGTGTGTGGTAAGAACACTTAGCATGAGATCTACTGCCATAGAAAATTAAGTATATAATATAGTATTGTTAGCTGTTTGGCACTATGCTGTATAGTAGATCTTAAGAATTTATTCATCCCAAATAACTGAAACATTGTATCCTTTCACCATTATCTCCTATTTCCCCTTCCCCCAGCCTCTGGCAACCCCCATTCTACTCTTTGCTTCTATGAGTTTAAGAATTTTAGATTCTACATATAAGTGAGATCATTTAATGTTTGTCTTACTGTGTCTGGTTTATTTCCCTTAGCAAAATGTTTTCCAGGTCCATCCATATGATTACAAATGATAGATTTTCCTTCTTTTTTTTTTTTAAGGCCGAATAACATTCTGTCATACGTTGTGGGGGATACTACATTGTGCCCTGGCAAGGCACAACGGGCGTTCTTAAAAATATTGTCAACTGAACCCAGGGTGCAGGCAGAGCCACGCCCTGGAGGCGGTCCTAGCCCAAAGGCAAGGATGTCAATCAGTCTGACCTTTCCAGCCCAGGTGCAAGGGGGGAAGATCTCACTATGTCACCAGAAACTCAAGGCCCACCCAGATGTGATGTAACTTCCTGTTACTTCGAGTATAAATTAAACACGTGGTTACGGTGCTGGGCCCCCGTCTGTCCCTCCATCAGAGGGCAGAAGCCCACCCGGTCCCTGCTTCTCCTTCTATTTCTGTGTCTTGTCTCTTTATTTCATTTCTCAATCCCAAGCGCCTCTATTCAAAGAACCGGTTCACTCTCTTTCTGTGCTGCTCGCGGAGAAGAGAGACCCCCCGCGATAATACGTATATACCAAATTGTCTTTATCCATTCATCCACCAGTGGACATTTAGGCTGTTTTCACATCTTGACTATTGTGAATAATGCTTCAATAAACATGGGAGTTCAGGTGTCTACTCAAGATCCTGGTGCAAATTCCTTTGCTTAAATACCCAGAAATGAAATTGCTGGATTATATGAAACCACAAAAGACTCTGAATAGCCAAAGCAATCTTTATAAAGAAGAACAATGCTGGAGGCATCACACTTCCTAATTTCAAACTATACTACAAAGCTGTAGTGATCAAAACAGCTATGGTACTGACATTAAAACAGACATATAGACCAAAAGAACAGAGTAAAGTGTAGGGAGCGGCTCTAGGGGTAAGTCTTGGACTGACCTGTGGCAGGGCCACAAACAAGTCCCAGCTTGGAGGGCAGAGCCCTCTTAGCATAATTAAGCTTAACCTTATAGCCCTCCCTAGTTCCTTCCTAGGTAGCTAATGGGCTGTGGGAGGTACAGCAAGTGCTGCCAAAACAAGGTGAAACTCACAAGAACATTGTAAACAGGTTGACCACTACCCTTGTTTTGATCTCACTATAAAATAAAGCCTCAGCTTGCAGGCTGGGTCTTTCTGTGTCCTCATCCAGGCAGGGAGATCCACTGAGCCCCAGCTGTATTCTCTTGTCTGTCTTTTCTTTAATCCTTCACCGCCCCTCTTCAGGCTCACCAAACCCTTGGCTGTGCTGGCACGGCACAGTGAAGAGCCCAGAAATAAACCCACAAAAAGGGTCAACTAATCTTCTATAAGGACACCATGAATACGAACTAGGGTAAGAACAGCCTCTTAAACAAATAATGCTAATAAAACTTAATATCCACATGCAAAATAATGAAATTAGACCCTTATGCAAAAAATAAATCAAGATGGATGAAAGACTTAAACATAAAACCTGAAATCATAAAATGCCTAGGAGAAAACACAGGGGGTAAAGCTCCTTGACATTGACCTTAGTGATGAAATTTTGGATATGACACCAAAAGGACAGGAAACAAAAGTAGAAATATATTAAGTATTCCTACATCAAATTAAAAAGCTTCTGCACAGAAAATAAAATAATCAACAAAACAAAAAGATAACCTATGAAACAGGAGAAAATATTTGTAAACAATATACATGATAAGGGGTTAATATGCAAAGTATATAAGGAATTCATACAATTCAGTAGCAAAAAAAAAAATAAACCACTTAAAATATGGGCAAAGGACCTGAATAGACATTTTTCCAAAGAATGCATACAAATGGTCAACAAGTACA
This sequence comes from Myotis brandtii, assembly GCF_000412655.1. NCBI lineage: Eukaryota > Metazoa > Chordata > Mammalia > Chiroptera > Vespertilionidae > Myotis > Myotis brandtii. The sequence goes on from NW_005363247.1 coordinate 6,534,001, forward strand.
TGAAAAGGTGCTCAGCATTACTAATCATCAGGGACATGCAAATCAAAACCAAAATGAGATATTATCTCATGCCTCATGCCTGTAAGGATGGCTATTATTTTTAAAAAAGATAAAATGCTAGTGAGGATATGGAAAAGAGGGAATCCTTGTACATCTTTAGTGGGAATGTAAAAAAAAAAATGATAAGCTCAAAATTTTAAATTCAGAGTTCTAGGTACAATTAGAGGATCAGGGAGGTTTCTATGACAACACTCAAAACTTTGAGGCTGTTGAAGCCAAAAAGCAGATGTAATGTTTGAAGTTGTAGATTATAACATAAGTGAAATACATGGCCTTATTCAGTCACCTAGGGGAAACACACACACACACACACACACACACACACAACTGTGGAAGAGAGGAAGTCTGAGAATTAGAAAGAAAGCATTTGGAAGGATTATTATGACCAGAGCACCCACCTCTTCTACTCCACCAAGCCATTATGTTTGTTTGTTTGTTTGTTTGTTTGTTTGTTAATCCTCACCCAGGGATATTTTTTCCATTGATTTTTTTTAGAGAGAGTGGAAGGGAGGGAGAGAGGGGAAAAGACAGGGAGACAGACAGAGAGAGAGACAGAGAGAGAGAGAGCATAGATGTGAAAGAGACACAGTGATTGGTTGCCTCCTGCACATGCTCCAACTGGTGCCAGGAATCAAACCCATGACCCTTCAGTATGTGGGCCAACATTTTAACCACTGAGCACACTGGCCAGGGCAAGTCACCATTTTTGCAGAAGCCCTTTCTCTACAGTTCCTGGCTTGCTTAAACTACAGCAGTTCCCATCCATGGTAATGTTACGTTTCCTCATGCCTAACTCTCTTGCCCTCATTTTATACATCATAGTAGTACTCAAACTTGAGGGCTGTGGCCAGGGACCAGGGAACTGTGGGTTGGGAACCCAGGTTTTAGTCATTTTCCTTACAGATCCTCAGGTAATTTTAATATGCAGCCTAGCTTGACCCATTGTTCCAGTTATAGAAGCCAGTCTTTGAGAAGGCTCATCCACGAAGAATTTCCAGACTTTTCTTATTTACACCCTGAAACACCTGGAGAATATGTGTGGAAATTGATAGGAGGGTCCTTGTGACTTTGAGCTCTGCTGCTTAGGAGGCCTTTTCCCTAAGTGAAGAAAGCGTTCCATAGAAGATACAATGTGCTGATGAATTCAAACTTGTGAGTGCCACCTGGCCTTTTGTAGCTTTTCATTATAAGCAAAAAGTGAGGTTGCTCTGTTAGTTGTGGTGGTTGGTCCTTATTGTCAATAGGAAGTAGAGTTAGTGCAGCATTGTACAAGGAAGGAAAAGCATGTCTGCATTACAGGAGATTTTCTTGGGTGCTCTATCTAGTATTGCCATGCCCAGGGGATTGTGTATTGCTTAAGTTATTCTATATGTGTTTCATACACTTGGGCCATGCTCAATGCAGCTAGCTTTAACCTTATATGTCAATAAAATCTCCTTAAAATTAAAATTTCATGAAAGCTTTTACATTTTCAACTTCTAAAATTGAACAACCCTGTCAAGGATATCAAGAAGTGTCTCTGAGGATTTTTACTTAGTCATTACTAGTTTCTACTTAGTCATCTCTCGTAGTTTCAATGACATTGAAAATATTAGTACAGTGAAATCTCCAATAGAAATCAAAACTTAATTTTCAAAAACAGAACTTAAAAGTCACTGAGATATTCAAAGCTCAATGAAGTTCAGAGATCCACTTGCCAAAGGAACATCATGATTATTTAGAGGTCAAATGAATAAATGACTTTAAAAACTGAAACCACATAGAATGGAGAAAATTCATGGCAACCAATGAGCACACCTGATTGGTACGTCAGTCATAGAGCCTGAGTAATCTACAGCCCCACCTGAAAAAACAGCTTATGCTTGATTCTATGTAAACTTAATTTCCTGCCCCTTGTTCATAGTGATTAGACTAGAGCTTGGTATCTGACCCTTAGACAATAAATAGGCTGGTTGGTGAGTTTTCTAGCAAAAGTGTTATTAGGCAAAGGTTATTTGGACTGAGTTCAGAGAGAATAAAAGTTAAAAGTGGCTCCTAAAGCCAAAGGGCCAATTAGAGAGACTGGAGAGGCCATAATGGCCCTTGTATAACCCCAAATCAGAAAATAGGTGCTATAATCAAGCAGAAGTAGGGGGTGGAAAAATACATATAGTAGAGGGCAGACTGTGATTTTATAGCAGGACATACAGACAGACCAAATAACCAAAGCAGCAATATGACAGTGCATAGGCAGGAGAGTGAAGATCTATGAACTGCCACTTTGAAGGCCTGGAGAGGCTCTGGGTCATAAGGGCCATCTGCTCTGGGTTCTGTGTTCTTGGATATCTTTGTGATTCCCCATCACCTCCTTACTTCTTTTGACCTTGTATGAGACAGATGGAGGGAGTCTTTGATTCTTAGAACGGAGTGAGAAACAAAAAGAGCAACAAGAATGAGCAAAGGAAGTATAGAAACAAGCAAGCAGCCAGGTAACTCAGTAAATGCATAAGCAGTCAGCAGACAGTGATATGGGAGAAAGCCACACAGAGAGGCTACAGATAGAAATTGCTCTGTGTCTTCAACCTCTTCCTCCAGGGTACTGTGCGGTGGTCATTGATGTTCCCATAAAGATGCCTGTGTGGTGCTAGCTCATCACCCAGAAGTCAAAGAAGGTCAGTGCTCTGCAGTTACTATGTGAGGAAAATTTTTTGTTTTTATGACTATTTTCAACAAGAACTTGGAAAAAGGCTAGTGGTTAGGGTACCCATATAATTTATCATTCAAGTTTGGATACTGTAAAGAATGAAAGAGAGTACTATTATTAATTACACTAGAGGCCCGGTGCAAGAAATTTGTGCATGGTGGGGGGTGTCCCTCAACCCGGCCTGCACCCTCTCCTATCTGGGACCCCTCGGGGGATGTCCGACTGCCCTCTCACAATCCAGGACTGCTGGCTCTTAACCATTTGCCTGTCTGCCTGCCTGCCTGATTGCCCCTAACTGTTCGCCCCCTAACTGCTCCCCTGACGGCCTGATCGCCATCAGCTGCCCTCCCCTGCTGGCCTGATTGCCCATAACTGCCTTCGCCCCCTAACTGCTCCCCTGACGGCCTGATCACCATCAGCTGCCCTCCCCTGCCGGCCTGATTGCCCATAACTGCCCGCCCCTGCCACGACCTGCCTCCTCCACGCAAGGTGGTGGGGACATCGGGACCGGCCTCCTCCATGCCATGCAGAGCCACGGGACCCCCAGGCTTCACTGCATGGAGCGGCCACCAGGCCCTGCCTCCACTGTGCGTGCAGCCAATTTGTGGTGGCCATCTTGTGATGATGTCGCACGAGGGTGTCGCGCGAGGGCGTGACGCCACCTAGGCTTTTATTATATAGGATGGCATAAAAAGGCATAAACAAAATGGTCTCTGGTAAACTGGGATGCGTGGTTGTAATAATTAATATGTTAGCCTTCAGTTCACCAGAAAAATAAACTAAGCAGAAAAGACTAATCCTCTGGCCACATTAAGCTTTACAATGGCTTGTTTTGGAACCAAACTACAATCCTGGGTTTAATTCTGGGATTTTTATTTTGCAACAGCCAAGCCAAACAAAATGGGCCTATAAATCTTGGACCCACTAAATGGCAATATTTAATGGCTGCTGCAAAAAGTATGAAGTTCAGTGCAACCTCAGCGTCCTTTCTAGGACTCCCACAACACGATTACTCACCCTTGGCTTGTCTGCTAAATTGACTGTTCTGTGCAGCATCATTTCATTCCTGCTGGTATCCTGTCCACCTACACACACAGTTTGTAAAATAACCCGTGCCAAAGGAAAGCAAACAAAATCCTCTGTTCTCCATCCCGATGTACACGGATCACTCCTTTTTGGAATTAGATCGTGCAAACAGCATTTGTGTTACAAGAGGCAAATTCTGATGATAAAGGGCAGGCATTATATCAACCATGTAACTTCAGCCAAAAATACTTATTCCCCCTGTGCCTTTGTTTTCTAATCTTGAAAATGGGCTAATATATACCTTACTAAAGACTGTTTTGATTATGAGATAAAATATATAAAACTGCTTTGTAAGTATAAGAAATTATTTAATATAAGTACTTATTTGGGGGAAGGTGATAAGGAAAGCTATTGTAAAATAGAGAAGAGATTATAGAAGTCAAAACACAAAGATCTGGCCTGGCTGGGATGACTCTGGTTGAGCATTGCCCTGTGAACCAGGAGGTCATGGTTTGATTCCAGATCAGGGCACATGCCCGGGTTGCGGGCTCATTCCCCAGTGTAGGGCAGGCAGGAGGCAGCCGATCAATGTTTCCCTCTCATCATTGATGTTTATCTCTCTCTCTCTCTCTCCCTTCCTCTCTGAAATCAATAAAAATATATTTTTTTAAAAATCACAAAAACCTGTAAACAGGCCTACTGTTTATATTGGACTATGAAATTGGTCTGAGGCAGAGGAAAGATATTTTTTAGCACATTTTCCTCTTCTTTAAAAAATAGACTTGTCAAAATTAAAAGAAATAATGTAATTTATAGTGTTTTGTAAAGAGTCAAGTGATTTTACAAATGCAAAGTAGGTTCTTCCTGTTCTTGTCAAATTATATATTTTGAATACACTGCTGCTAGTGTTCACCTTTGGCTAATCGGAGATTAGAAAGTAAATCACACTCGGGCTGTCTCTGCTCCCAGTACCATTATATTACTTAATCACTGTTATCCTTACTATTTCACTACAATAATATTTGTCAGACCTGATAGATTTTGTTTGCATTAACTCATCTGACCTTTCATCTTTCGGTGAGTTCCCAAGCATACTCTTACTTCCCCAAAGAAAACCAAACTGCATTAAAAAGTGCAGAGCTACCAGCAAAAAACAAAACCTCTGAGACAAAAGCTTCTGCACATATATACCATCTTTGCGAACCCTGGTAGAAAAGTGTAAGAGTTTTGAGCAACAAAATAAACATAGTATTAGATTACAACTCAAAGTATAAATAAATATTCATGATTCCGTACTGGTACAAATTATTTGAATAAGTAATTAAACAAATAAGTAACTGAATGGGGGAGAAAAGGCAGGTCTACAGTGCAGAAGAATTCAAAGTAGTTTATGTCGCTCTGCTCCTCAAGGAAGCTGAGCATAACTTCCTACCTTTTAAGTGTGGGATGTACATAGAGGACAATATGGAGAAACTACTGCCTCAACCAGGTGCTCAAGTTTGATCAATACTGATAAGCTGATAGTAGGTTCCCTTGACAGTTTGTGATGAGAATGGTGCTTTACCTCTCGGGTCTTCCTTCCAAAACACAGAACCTCTGTCTAACCATGAGAAAAAACATCAGGAAAATCCAAACTGAAGGACATTCTACAAAATATCTGACCAATGCTACTCAAAACTGTCAAGGTCATCAAAAAGACGGAACATGTGAATAAACCTCCTAGCCATGAGGAGCCTAAGATGACATGAAAACGAAAGAAAATGTGGTAACCTGGTGAGATCCTGGCACAACAAAAAAGACCTTAACTGAAAACTGAAGATCTGAATAAAGTATGAACTTTAGTTAATATTAATATATCAATATTGGTTCATTGGTTTTGACAAATGTACCATACTAATATAATATGTTAGCAATAGGGGAAATTGGATGTGGGGTATACGGAAATTCTCTGTTCTATCTTCGTAACTTTTCTGTAAATCTAAAAATACTCAAATGAACAGTTTACTTTTTGAGTGATAACCTAGTGTTTGGTAGGGCACAACTATTTTAATTTTGTCTTTGTTTAATAAGTATAATGATAAACTTCATAGAAGGCATGTTAGTGATAAATTAACCTAATCTACCTCACCATCCCCTTTCCCTTCCACTATATAACAGATGAGAAGATTGAGGGTTATGTATTTAAGGGTACAGCCATACATAAATTATGTTTCATAAAAATAAATTTGCTAGTTATGCTGCTGTAAACATTTAAACTGCAGGTAACTGAGAAGGAGTAGAGCAGTAATTATGCATTAAGTTATAAGTCACAGAATTTGGGTGTACTTCCTACTCCTCCATAAAACTAACTTCATTAGATTAGGCAAATAACTAACTCTCTTTGACTCTCAATTCCACATTGGTATAAAGAGGAGATAGATCTATATTATCCCAAATTTGCTTTAATAAAAAAAGAAGAGAGGTTCTGTTCAAATTTTTCTTCTTTAAATTTTGGCTCCATCACTCAGTGGCTTAGGTTCTCACCTTTTTTAAAAAAATGGGGATAAATTCCTTCTGATTGGTGTTTGGGGATTCTTAGGATATATTTCTAGAAGTGGGACCACTGTGTCCAATGGCAGTTCCATTTTTAATTTTTTGAGGAAACCCATATTTTCATAGCAGCACTATTTACAATAGCTAAGATCTGGAAACCCCCAAGTACCCATCAGTAGATGAGTGGATAAGAAATATGTGATACATTTATACCATGGGATACTATGCAGCAGTAAAAAAAAAAAGGAGGATCTCTTACCCTTTGAGACAGCATGGAGGGACCTGGAGAGTACTGTGATAAGTGAAATAAGCCAATCAGAGAAAAACAAGTATCACATGATCTCATTTATATGTGGAATCTAATAAACTGATGAACAAAATAGATCCAGAGACACAGAAGTATTCAACATACTGACAAATCTCAAAGGGAGGAAGAGTGGGGTGGGGGGGAGGTTCTGGAAGACATTAACCAAAGAATTTATATGCATATATTCATAACCCATGGACACAGACAATAGTTTGGTTGGTACGCCTGGGGGTTGGTAAGGGGTTGAGGAGTAATGGGGGGGGATGGGACATCTGTAATACTTCCAATAATAAAGATAAATTTTTAAAAATGGTGATTAAATGGTACCGACCTGACAGGATTGTCCTAAAGAGTAAGTAAAATAATATATGTGAAACACTTAGTATCCTATATTACACATGTAATATTTCTATCCTGCCTTGTACTCCCAAAATGACTATAGATAAGAACATAAACTACATGGTGTGAAAGATAGATTAGTATCTAGTTGAAACTTTAAGACACATTCACAAAGGAAGTGCTTTAAAGGAGAAAAGTCTGAGCAGTTGTAGGAAGTCACTTGTCAGGGATAAGTATTGAGATTTCTCTGTTTTCAGAGATCCTCAGAGCCCTTCACCATAAATTGAAATGCTCTCACCTGAGTGCGGTTTTATGAGGAAAGTGTGGCATTTGCAATTATTCTCACAGTGGGTGCAAGGGCTGTGGGCCGAGTCATGAATAATAAAGAAAGACAATAAATCAAAAATACATTTATATTTCCTCTTGAAAATATGCTTTTACACTTGTTTGTGAGATTTGGAATTCTAAAATGTCATACATACCACAGGAGGAGTGTTCATTGTATTTACTCAGTACACAAGTTTGCCATAGAGAAAGGTATTTTATAAGGGTTTTCCATACATAAATAAAACCTTAGGGTTAATAAATGTTAAAACAGAATGTACTAAGGATAAATTATAGATCCTGGAAATTACCAAGAGTTGACTGTAGTAGCTAAGTAAATACAATAAAAACAAATGTGTGGCTTAAATTGTTCAATTAATTGATACTTTTTAAGCATTCCAAAAACCTTGCTTGAGCAAAGTGATCAATAGCTTGAGTTTTTTCAGTACCACTTGCAAAAAAGAGATTTTCTAAACTGCCAAACTTAAGTGCTATCATGAGTAAATGGTAGGTGTCACTTCTAATTTTTTAAAATTTTCTCATAGTTTAGCATTAAAATGTTAATCTAAAACGGTCAAATGTTTCTCATTAATGGGTATTCAGCAAAGGGAAGCTTTGACTTATTACAGAAATGTATACTATTCATGTTGGCAAGCAAATTCTGTGCTTTCCTTCTGTGAAATTACTTCTAATAGCAATTTAACAAGTTTTTGTTGTTGTTGTTTGTTTTTTGGTGGGGGGAGCTAAGTGTTCCCTAAGCCCATGTGGGGACACGGATAAAATCCTGCCTGGGCAGTTGTGGTTAAGGTGCCTTGATAACAATGATCAGGATGGTGGCAAGAATTGATGACCTTCCAAGCAGGTATTTCTACTTTTCCCCTTCCTGGGAGAGCTCTGTTTCCTCTTGATAACCAGTGTGGTTGTGGGAAGCTGCTGTTCCTTAGCTTAAAGGTAGAGAATATCACAAAGATTAGGCCAATCCAACCCCCTGACTCCAAAGACTGGTTCGGGTTGGGAATGTGGCCTACGCTCCTCCAGTCAGGGCCAATCTCTGGACTTGGCTAAGAATGCTGGGACAAGCAGGCTCGTCATCCTCCTGGAGGAGAATGAGGACACACGGAGCCTGTCCTGAGAGTGTTGGTAGCCACCTTGGGTTCATGAGCGGAACGAAACTGGGATAAAGCTAACAATGAGGAAGGCTGGATGGAGAGACATAAATACACTAGATTGTTGTAACTTAATTAAACCACTGAATTAATCACTAGATTTTCCAGTTATATGGGCCAATAAATTCTCTTTATAATTTTAGTCAGTTACTTGCAACCAACAACATCCCAACTGATTGAACAGCTAACATTGATGGAGCACAAACATTATCTCCTTTATTTTGCACAAACACCTAAGAAATAATTACTGTTATTATCCTAGTAACACAGATGTGGAAAATGAAGGTCAGAAAAGATGAGTAACTTGCTTCAGCGAGGAAGTAAAATTCGAACTGTTCTAATACCAGGAGCTCATGCTGTAACCACTATGCTAGCACTTTCCTCCCAGATTAAAAAAAAAATCAGAGAGTGAATTAGACATTTGACATTAGATGGCAATTTTAACTTCTCAGACTCTAATTATATAATTTTCCTTAGCTAAAAGTTCACATCAAAAGGAAAGGGTTGCTTGTGGTTAAGGAAAAAGTACTTTAAATTTCTGATATCAAGGGTTTTTAAATCACAGAAAAATGTTGCTCATTTCTTTTATTAAAGCTCTTTTACATATTCACACCTACAGTAGAATCTGTCCCATTTCTGTTGCAGACAGAACACTATCCGCGAAGCTCGCATCTTACTTTCTACAGAAGTTCTAGTTCAAATTGCAAAAGTCTGAAGACCTGAGTTCTTATCTTGGGTTCTGAATCTCACTGCCTCGCTAACTGAGATATTAAACAGCTGCTTTTTTATTGGTTTAGTGCAGGTCTTTGAGAAGTTCCCAATTATTGACAATTGGCATACCCACAAATATGTTCACAGCGAGTGGCCTATTTTCCAAAGCCAGTCAGGAATAGTTTGTTTATACAATCAAATCAAATAGGTATTAGGCCTATTTACTGGGCCAATAAATGCATCAAGTTATCGTTAAGTATCAGGTATGCACCGTACAAAGGATTAATACATTTGGCAATTCAAATGGCTCCATAGGAAACAAATGTAAATGACATAACATTAGAAGAAAACAGTGGGAGATCCAGAAATTGCTATCTACTTGGTGTTATGATTTATAGATGGTGATAGGTAAGAAAAAAAACACAGTTAAAAAATAATAGACTGATAGACCATCTTCTTATCAAAGCTAAACCAGAGCTTACACATGTAGTTGGGAGCACCATATGTAGAATTCACAATGTCTGTCTCAGGGTGTCATTTTTTTAAAACATATGCACTGACTGTACACAAGTGTAAAGGTGAAAGTAAAAATCTCCATCTCCCATCTCAACTCCAGTGATTCTCCTCAATGGTAACCACCATTAACATTTTCTTGAGTATCCTCCAGAAAAAGAAGTTAGCACATACCTTTAAAAATGTACATATATAGAAATGAATATATTGTATGCTCTGTTGTACACTCTACTTTTTTCATCTAGTAACATCAAGACAATCTTTTGATGTTCAGCACATTCAGATCTACCTCACCCTTTATAACAGACCCTTAGGATCCTATTAAATGTATACACCATAATTTATTTAATCAGGCTTTTGTTGATGGATACCAGCCTCCCCCCCACACACCTACACCTTTTCATACTATTACAAACAATGCTGCAAAAAATTTCATCTTATGCAGATTGTGGTGTACACTTTTGTATCCATCGATGGGTGAATTCTTACCAATAGAATTTCTAGATCAAAGGGTTGTGTTTTTAACTTTGGGAGATCATGTCAAATCACCAACCCTCTAAAAATATCCCACCAATTTACATTTCCACTAACAGTACTTGAGAGTTTCCCACATATCCCACACCAAAAATACATGTCACCAGATAATTCCAATAAGCTAATCTGCTGCAGAAGGTCACATTTAAAGTTACATGGTTCCAAAACTAAACAACAAATTTCATTATTTATTTGCATTTATCAAAATTTTAATTCAATTTATAATCAATTTTAACACTTCTCAAGATGGCCTTCCTCCCCCTAGATCTTCTCACGCACCAGCCCCTTAGTAGTACTTCCTGCTAATACCAATTTATCCTCCAGCCCAGCCAGGCTTCCTCTTTCTTGAGTCCTGTGTGTCCCTTTTTGCTTCCTACCCTGACTCCTAATCCCTTGATTATATTGTTCCACTCACACTTTTCCTTCTTTTTCCCTCTGCAGAATAGGAGAGCTTGTGTAAGAGGGGAAAAAACCCTCTGGATTCGGTGAAGTGTCTCAGGACAAGTGAAGTGAATCTTGAGTCATGTGTCAACCAGCATCATGAGTGAAGGGGGTCTGTGCTAGAGGTCATGTGTGAGCCAAGTGGGATTCAAAGGCTATGTTGCCCTTGTTATTAGATATGGACTTTGTTTTTAATATGCAAACACATACTAACTTCTGATATATGGTTACGTGGAAATGTCTAATATTTAAAGGTCTCAGAATAACCTCATGATAAGAGTCCTTAATCTGTACTTCAGAAACAGTAATGGAAATGTCTAATATTTAAAGTTCTCAGAATAACATGATAAGAGTCCTTAATCTGTACTTCAGAAACAGTATAATACAGTGGTTAAAAACACAACTCTGTGTCCTGAGTTTGACTCTTGGGTCCAACATTTTCTAGCTATGGGACCATGGGGAAGTGGATTAACCTCTGTATACTTCAGTTTTCCTTTGAATGGAGATAATAACAAACAGGTCACGCCTCATTGGGTTTCCAGAATTTGATGCATTAATAATAGCGAAGTGCTTATAATTGTGTCAGGGACATAGTAAACCCTAAAGAAATGTTAGCTATTTTAACATTTTCTAGCTATGGAACCATGGGAAAGTGGCTTACCCTCTGCATACCTCAGTTTTCCTTCGAATGGAGATAATAACAAACAGGTCACACCTCACTGGGTTTCCAGAATTTGATGCATTAATAATGCGAAGTGCTTATAATTGTGCCAGGGACATAGTAAACCCTAAAGAAATGTTAGCTATTTGTATCATATTTCCAGAAATGGCAGGAAAGGCAGTATTTGGAGAGGATGAACTCTGACAACGTGTCTCCTAACATACAGCATTCTATGGACCAAACCACATGAGGCAATCCATGAAAATCTGCACAGGTAGAGATGGTATAATTTCACTGCTATTATTACCTTGAAAAGAATTCATTTGAAAGGCTAATTTGCCATGCTTGCACTTCTTTAGAAGATGCATGGGAACCTTGAACAAAGCTACAGTCATCTAAATAAATGTGAAATATATACCTAATTTCACAATTTGATTGTCCCTCTATACCTCTAGAGATAGAACTCTTAGAAACAAATGTACCTATTACTAGTATATTACCTTTTATCTTGGATGTTACTTAATTATGCTAGTAGTCTCCTTATAGATCAACTCAATTCTTTATTTTTCGCAGCCCTTCCGAAGAAATGCTAAAAATATTCAAGGACTAAAGAATAAATGAATATGAGAACCAGTATAAATATTATCTCACCACTTTCACCTTAAAACGTCAAGTTATGAGTGTTCAAAGGCTAATTAGAATTTCACCAGACAAGGTAACATCCTCAGAGAAGCCTTTCTGACCATCGCTACCCTACCAACCTCCCTCCCTAATCCCTCCTCTCCCTGCAGTTAGTTACCCTCCACTCTGTGCTGTTTGTTACTGTCTTACTGCATTTCAACTCTTGACCACAGTACACTACTTACCCTGCTGGACTGTAAATTCCTAGATGCCAGGGCCAAGACTGACTCATATTCTCAGGTACCCTAATGAGGGTTTATCAATTGATTTCAAGTTCATAAAAGACTACTAGTATAGTATATTCATATTTAGTATTTGACACTAACACAGTGTTTCAAACAGCATTCTGCTGGAAGAAAAGCTCATTGAGAGCAATGATTTTTATCTATTTGGTTCACTCCAGTATTTATCCACAATAATCTGACATGATGGGCACTCAATACACATTAAAGGAATGAATAGAAAAGATACCTATGACCTAAAGTGCAATTTATGGTTCCTATATCAGAACAGGCCTGAGAATTAACCAGAGGTTGCAACCACTATGGAAGTAGAGGATGAGACCATTCATTTTTCCTGTGTACTAGTCTCCATTTCACTTTGTAGATCATCTATGAATATGCATTCAGTCCCACCCTAATATGCAAAAATTACAAAAATTCAAATTTACAGTGTTTCACTTACTATTCCAATGGTGGCTTAATTTACACAGTGCTTGGTTTCTTTACATTTCCAAAGACTGGATTGGATTTCCAAAGCCTTAGAAATAGCTAAGCACCAGCTTGGAACCAGGCTGCCAGGACACTGTTTTTGCATTTGTACAGGTGTCCCAGGTTGCATGAAGTTCTCCTCGCTAGAAACTCAGGATTTGCTTGAAAGTATTGATTAACTTGTGCATCATGTCCCTTTTGTTGAAGACTGCTTCAACATTTTTACTTTCATATTAATTGTGTGAAGTGAAGAGAACTTTAAAAATCAGTACCAAGAACTAACTAAAGAGATTTTTATTCTTCAGAAAAAAATGCCTAATGTGGCTGCTAAGTGACACCTAAGCCTGTACCCCATGGCTCCTGGGACATCTTCTCTGCATAGTGGCTCACATAAGCCTGGTTAAATGGTCCCTGGGACACGACACAGGCACCATTTCACAGACTCACATTTCTCCCAGTGAATGCTGCTCCTCGGCATGGACAATTAATCCTTTGAAAGTCAAGTCCTGGAAGGAGGTTTTGGTCCCCTAAGCTCCTAACTGGTAGCATATGGTATGTCATGGTTGGTTGGCCACTACTGAAATATTATATCATTGAATTAATAAAAATGAGGAGATTCAGTAACTTTGACCTTTTAATAAACACTAGTACAGGCATACCTTGTTTTATTGTATTTCACTTTAGTGTGCTTCACAGATGTTTCATTTCTTACAAATTGAAGGCAAGATCCTCTACCAACAAAAAGATTATGGCTTGCTTTACTGCAATACCAACTTTATTGCAGTGGTCTGAAACAGCATCTGGAATATCTCCAAGGTATGCCTGAAGTTTTTTTCCACTCAATAACAACTTAATGCAAGTTTTAAAGAATAAAGAAAGTAAAAGGCCATCACCATTATGTTCTATGAAAACATTGTACCACCTATGAAATTAACAATGGTGGCATGTTAGTAGTTTGACCCCAAGTCAAGGTATTCATATCATTATTTCTGAGGATTATGAATTCTGAACTGCCTGCCAACCCTCTCTTCCTCTTTATCCCATCCGCTCTTTCTTCCTTCCTTCCTTCCATCCATCCACTCATTAGGGAATGGATACACAAACATCGATTAAGCCATGCCTCCCACCCATTAGGGAACTCATACATTTGGTGTTGCATATAATGTAATGAAACGTTAAGCAGAAAAGTTATTAAATAAGATATATATTCAAAGTAAGCTTTCTGACCATTACTGCATTTAAAATACATTGAGTATAGAGAGCTTATTATATTTGTGCTTGAATAATACAAATCTACTAACTGCAGCATAATTACTTTTCCTCTCTTTCCAACATATTAGACAAAAGAATAAAATTTGTTGCTTTAAAATAATAGATTATCTAGGAGCCAGAGTATGAGTAATTTTCAGATGTACTTTTAATCTTTGTATGCCATTAATTGTAATTGCTGTCATAAACTAAAGATGGCAAAAAATCCCATAACATATGGCTTACATAAAATTTTTACAAAAAATATTATTTTGACTGACTTAATATTTACTAGAATTTGCACCCCATAGAAGAAAAGACACAAATCATTATAATGACAAGTCCTTTGTCACTGGGATTAATTTCATTAAGAATTTATGCCCACTGTTGTTTGCTGAGAATACCAAATAATCATGATAAATGTGGTTACAGAATCCAGTCAAAATGTCACTTCCCTATCCTGAGGGAAGATGAGAAGCTATTAAAATAGATAACTCATTGTCAGAAAAGTTCACCATAGCCAAAACACATATTAATTTCCCACTTACTAAGCAACTAAGGTGACACCAAAGAAATAGGAATAAGATGTTCAAGTTCTAGATTTCCTGCTATTGACTTGAAGCAACAGTGTTCCATGGCTGCTGGCTGAGTGACTAGAGGGTCCAACTCAGAGTTTCCTCAATTGAGAAGAGTGTTCATTATAGCAAGTTACAATAGGAATGGAGTTCCACAATTTGGTTCACTATCAGCAGAGGGCAGATTTGGGGAGAGGAAGAGAGTGACACAGGATCAAGGCTAAGATCTTCCTTTTTGCAGAAAAGAAAGAGGAATTCAAATGTTAAATAGAAGAGCTCTTGATGCATGGTTGCTTGAGTCCACTTCCAAAGAACTTTATTCCAATCTTTGGAAAAGAGATATAGATAGCCAGGAAGTTGCATTAAGGAAAAACGTTTCATATACTGAGACAAACTGAATTCTAAAAGGCATTGGTGGCAAAGCTTCCCAAGTTTGGGCATTAGCCATTGAGCTCTCACGCCTCTAATTTGTTTAATGGCATCATCTTTAATTAAAGAATAATGCATTGGAACCCCCAGAGTCTTACTCTCCTCACCAAACTCAACTGTGAGGAGCTCACAATGCTGGGTATAAGCATTAGCTCATTTCTTGGCAAAACAAAATGCCAGCAAAGCACTTCTGGGTTTAGCACTTCCCATTATGTTTCATAACATTTGCCCCCGAAGGAACAACACTCTCATTCAAGGAAAACAACCAAAACTCTTTTGAGGAGGTTTGAATGACTGCCCACTAATAAAGCAAAGTTTGTTGAAGCAGAGACCTCAGAAGAACACATCAAAAACAAGAATATCATAAAGGCTAACTAATCATTCTAAAATAGTGTAAGTAAATGAAATAATACCAAATGAGGAAGAGAAAGCAAGAATGATAAGATATTTCACCCAGAGATGCAAAAACCAAAAAGGTTAAAATGTAAAATAGTCGTTATGAAAGAGTGGGTCTCCAATATTATCTCTACACATCTTAGAAAAAGTACAAACAGATACAGAAGGCAACCTTACTGCAAGGCATTCATAACATTGAGTTTAAGTTTTTTCTGAAAATTTGGGAAAGTAAGTAAGTTATTTTCTCAGTCAGTCCTATGAAGTTGGGAAATAAAATTAAACACTTTCTGGGTAAGCCTTACTATCAAGTTAGATTAATTCCAAATATTTTAACAGGTATTTCTCAAACTGTGGTCCACTAATCCTTCATTAACATGTTACCACCAGACTCTTGGGGATGGGATCCAGGAATTTTCCCAAAGAGATAGTTATGCATATTAAAATTTGAGATTTGAAATTATTTAAAGTGTTTTGGTGGTTTGAACATTCTCCTGACAATCCTTTACTACATGTTTACAAATTAGATTCTTGATCTCCAGTCCACAAATAGCTACAACATCTTAAGATCTAAACCTACCTTCTAAGAGCTGTCTGCTTATAGCTGCAGCAGGGGGCTGAGGGAACCCCAGACTAAAGGATTGTGGCTCTTGTGGGTAGTGGAGTCTAGGAATCAAATGGGTAATGAACAAAGGAAGCACTATTCAACATGTTTGCTTAGGGGTCCCAGCTTAAATTTATGATATTGGGCCATGGGACTTTAAT
>NW_005363247.1:6550841-6562822 GCF_000412655.1 Myotis brandtii
TCGACTCCCACAAAGGGTGGCCAGACTGTGGCTTAGGCCCACTCCCCAAGGGAGCAGGGAGCAGGTAGTAGGACATCCCCTAGGGCTCCCAGTATGTGATAGGGGGCAAGCTGGGCTGAGGGAACCCCCTCCCCAGTGCACAAATTTTTGTGCACCGGGCCCCTAGTATATATATATACTTATATTGATTTCAGAGAGGAAGGAAGAGAGAGAGATAGAAACATCAATGATAAGAGAAAGAATCATTGATTGGCTGCCTCCTGCACGCCTGCTACTGGGGATTGAGCCCACAACTCAGCATGTGCCCTGACCCAGAATCGAACCCTGACCTGGTTCATAGGTCAATGCTCAACCACTGAGCCATGCTGGCCACGCCATAGGACTTTTAAGGTGTAGTTTCTAAACACAAAATTTCATTAAGCTTGTTTTATAAAAGTAGACTTCCAGTTGAACCCAAATTTTAGTACAAAGAGAAAATCCAGAGGTTTTCACTTAATTCTGGCCATGCAACAGTTAAATGAAAACAAACTAATATCTCAACAGGGAAAAACATTTTATAGCTTTCTTTACCTCAGAAAGTTACTACAGCAAGTAAAATGTGACAAAGAAATACATCAATAGATGTATTTTTAGACACAAAACAATATATTTGTGAATGTTCCATAGTTTTTTAATTTAAATTAGAGAAATAAAACAATGCTTGGGGAAGTGCAGACCAAAATTTGAAGTGACAGAATTCTTTCCAGATTTTAAGAAGAGCATATGAAGCATGAATTCTTTCCATTGGTTTAAATAAGCATACCTCCACCACCTTAAATCAGAATGACAAGCTGCACAGTTCCTGTAAATTCATGCACTCCAACGTAGACACAACTCAAGGTATGAATGTGCTTATGAATATGCTATTTTCACATGAATATAAAACCGTGACTGAACATAGATCAGGGCCTTCAGGGTTCTTTTGTGGGTAGCAGTGAGGACTGTGAAAATCCCCATGCATTGCCTCTAATTCCTACTTCTCCAATCTTAATGTGCAGGGGAAGCACCTGGCAACCTCTTCAAAATGCAGACTGGATTCTGTGATCTGGAGAGAGTCCTGACCTCCCAGGATGTCCACAGACCACACTTTGAAAAGCAAGGCTCTACCTAACCAATTTTCTTTGAATTGGAAAGAAAAGAAGAAGATGAGAAACTAAAGGAGCACAAAAAGGAGGAAAGCGACACTTATTGAGTACCTACTAGGTACCAAGCAGATGGTGATGGACTTTGATTCACAAATAGAAACACAATCACGCTGACTGATATTGTGCCCAGGTATGGCCTCCACAACTCAAAAGACTGAGGAGAATTCAAGGAGGCAGTCAACCACTCACAAAGGTTCAAGGTAAAAAGCAGAATATTGGAGCAGAAGGAATGTATTATGTAATACTAAGATTGAATTCACAACTAAAAAAGATATTAGGCAGCCAGTGAAAAGCAATTGTCTTCTATGATTAAATGTTCCAAACTTGCCTGTCATAAGAATCATCTGATCAGGCTCCACTGCCCTGCTGAGTGAGCCCAGGCTGATTTTGATCATTCTTCTAATCTATAAGTTTAGGAAATACTGGGTTTTTATTTTTTTTGCTTTTAGGAATATTGAATATTTAAAGCTTAAAGTGATCTTAGCCTGCTCTAACATTTTCAAGAAATAAGACACTATACAACAGAATGGATGAGACGAGTAATGCTCCCACAGCTGCAGAGGCCTGTCCACAGTCATCCAGTTAGTTTTAGTGGAGTCAGGGCATGTTTCCATGTCTCCAGAGGCCAAACTCAATACATCATTACTATAAAACTAAATAAAATAATTTTTGAACAGAGAACAGTAATCAGGAAGATTAACTTCTTGAGATTTTTAGAAGAATAAATCATGATTCAAGTTAGCAATCATTATTTTGTGTAGAACCTGCAGAAGACATAAAAATGGATAAAATGAAAATTCCTCCAGTTCTTACTTAGATCTCTGAGGACCAGGTATCACCCACTTGACAGGTGTGACAGAGATCTGCTACCCACAATAGATCCCCACCCCTCAGTGTTTACCCTTCCCCACTTAGAGAACAACTCCTAAATAAGATTAATTTCTGATTTGACATGCTTTATCAAAGTGAAAGCCTCCCCCACCCGCAAGTCATTGACTGTCAAACCCCCACTGTATGGAAGAAAATTACTTGGTACTAATTGGAACAAATAAGAAGAGACGTAGACCCTTAGAGAGATGACAGATATAAAGGAAAACATAAATCTGCAGTATATTTTTATTGTCATCACTTAATACACACTCTGGAACCATGATATTTACAAAGTAAGCCATAAATGTTCAATGGAATTCTTTTGTGTTGGTTTGGAAAATAAGGATTTCCAATGACTCTCCTATTTAGTAATATCTTTATTTACTGGCTCCTCCAGTTTTGTAGTTCCTCTTCTAGTATTGTAAGTAAATATCAATACTTACTTTTTATAGCATATATACAGGCATTTATTTATTCAATTGCACATTCAACACAAGAAAACGTTTTTGGCAATTTTGGGAAATAGTCAATAGTAGTAATAATCATGAGCATTTATTGAATATTTACTATGTGTCATGAACTTTTCTAAGCATTGTACAAATATTGACTCATTTAATCTTTACAAATGACTCTACAAAGAGACTGAGACAAGGAGAGGTTAGGCAACATGACCAAGCTCACATAACCAGTAAGTTAGGGCTTGAGCCCAGACAATTTGACTGAAAGTACATCTGAGAGGCAGTAACAATCTTCAAGACTTTACCCCAGTTGGGTAATTCAGTTAAAATCACTAGGCCTCAGTTTTTAGCATAGAATGTTTACCCCTACAGTTCCCTAAAGTGTGATCCACAAAAGGTTGTTAACTTACTAGTAAGCCAATTGCAACAAGGCAATTAACTCCACAGCCAACCTACCCTACCTATTCCGCGTTCCAGTGGGAGACAGGGCAATGGAGGTTCAAGAAAGACTGATAACAATGAAACAAAAGGGTGGATCTAATTATGTAAAAATCAGCTTTAGCACTAAATGGATGAATAGTTTATATTCAAACTACAACACATTTTAAGGTCTAATTACTGGAAAATTATAGGATTCCAACAACTGTTTATAAATATACTAGAGGCCCAGTGCATGAATTTTGTGCACCAGTGGGGTCCCTTGGCCTGGCCTGTGGGATTGGACCGAAACCGGCTCTCTGACATCCCCTGAGGGGTCCCGGATTGCTAGAGGGCGCAGGCCAGGCCAAGGAACCCCACCAGTGCACAATCAAGGCCAGGGAGGGACACAGGAGGTTGGCCAGTTAGGAAGGGACCACGGGAGGGCTCCAGGACATGTCCAGCCTGTCTCGCTCAGTCCCAATCAGCCGGACCCCAACAGCAAGCTAACCTACCAGTAGGAGTGTCTGCCCCCTGGTGGTCAGTGCACATCATAGCAAGCAATTGAGAGGCCTTAGCATATCATTAGCATATTACACTTTGATTGGTTGAACAGCTGACTGGATGACTGGTCACTTAACATATTAGGCTTTTATTACATAGGATGCACTATAGGGTTAACCAGATAACCTACTACAAATGGAATTGATATTGAAGCAAACTGATGGCAGTTTATATGAGAATATCTGCAACAGATAAACATGATCAACCAAATATGACAACAACAACACACTAACACCAATACTCAATCCAGAAATCCATCTTAAAAGATATAGGAAAAGCATTTGATAAAAGTTAATATCTATTAATTTTTTAAAATTTCTAGCAAGCCAATGATAAAGAGAACTCTCTAAATCTGATAAAAATGGTTAACAAATATCATTGCAGTTTATGGTAAAATATTAAATTTTCATCTTTGAAATAGAGAAAAAGACAGGATGCCCACTATCATCAATTCAATTCAACATTTTACTAGAGGTCCTGAGTATAGTGGTAAAGATGAAAATAAAATAAAAAAATTTAGACAACAAGAAATAAAATTGATATTATTCATAAACTATCTCTAACCTATATATTATCTCCTCTATTGTCTCTATAGAAAATTCAAAAGAATTTATGTCATATATTAAAATTAACAACTTTCTAAAAATAATTATACAAAAATAAACTATATTTACTATTAACCTACAAAATATATTTGCATGTATTTTCAAATATTTTAAATATATACTTTGTGAAAATAAACTTTAAACATTTCTTAACCTCAATTTAAAAACAAATAATTTAATTAATTTAAACTTTTAATACTTTATTTTTTGATAGGGAAAAGAGGCAAATATTCTATTCAATTATTACTTTATCCAAATCAAATTAAAATGAATTATATGTACAGCAAGACTGCAAAAGGAACCGAGCCACATGTGACTGTAAGCTTTTCAAAGACAGGGATCAGGTCTTGGATAGGTTCTCTTAAGAAATATCCAATGAGGAAAAAATGGATTTAATTTACTGCAAAGGAGAACAAGTGAGAGAGTATGGAAATGGAAGAAGAAAATAAATATTTAATTCTTGGGGACAGTGAAAGTAAGAATTTGGCCACAATTATTTTTTAAAAAGAAATGAAAATTATAAAAAAATAAACACAAGATGGTCTAGTCTAGTATGCTAAAGTCTTGGTGGCAGAGGGCAGTTGCACAGGCCCTGCAGCTTTCTGGACTAGTTTTCTATAGTAGCATCTGGGGACACTTGGTAAATGGTAAATATTTCAAAGCTTCAGCTGCCTGTTTACTCTATTTAGTCTGCCCTCTCCAGTCTTACATACAGAGCCTGCAAAAGGAATTGTAAAATTTTACATTATATTTGCACATTTGCAGCCTGATGTAATATCAGTAGTAGCATTTTATAGCTAAAAGCAAATCAGACTTAGGAGAAGATCACAAGACTAGCAGGTAACTCTTCTTTGTTTTCTTTTTTTCTTAAACTGTGAAACAACAGAACAGTCTGTGCTACATACATAATAAAAACCGATGTTCTCAATCTTAATTTTCATAGCAAATTTTGACAGCCAAAGAACTGTGCTTGTTTTTGTAGTCACCTGTTTTCTCGAAATGTGTCCTGTTTTTCTCATCGCCTACTCTGGTTACTCAGAATGAAAGGGGTGATGTGATGCATGGGCATTAATGCCATGGTAGGAGCTCTGTTATATTATTAGTAGGTCAGTGAATGGTAAGTGTACATAAATTGACTATAAAATCATTTTAAAGTCCATAGAGTATAGGTATTCTGATGAACTCCTAACTTTGCAGATCACAGTTTCACTGGCTTTGTGGGTCTTCCATGACAGAAGTCAAGTTGATCACATTAAACAATAAAGGAGCCTTGCAGGCATGGCTCAGTGGTTGAGCATTGACCTATGAACCAGGAGGTCATGGTTTGATTCCCAGTCAGGGCACATACCCATGTTGTGGGCTCTATCCCCAGTGCAGGGTGTGAAAGAGGCAGCCAATCAATGAATCTCTCTCATCATTGATCTATCTATCTATCTATCTATCTATCTATCTATCTATCTATCTATCATCTACCTACCTATTTCCCTTCTTCTCTGAAATCTATAAAAATATACTTTAAAAAAAATAAATTGAAATAATAAAGGAACTGCTAACAAGGACCATCCCCTACTCAACCCAGCCTTTGAAATCATAGGCCTTAAAAACAGCAATAACAACAACAACAACCGAATAACAGGTAGAAATATGCTATATTATGATGAATAGGCCAGGGAACTTTCCTGCAAGGGCAGAATCTGATCTGCTTGTCTATGTGTGAATCTGAAAATAGGAAGCACGTGTGAGGAGCAGCTCAGGCATCCTTTCCTGGAGCGTACTCTTCTGGCTGCTCCTCGTCCTTTAGCTCCTCTCTACTGTGGGAGCTTCAGACAGAAAGACAAAGACCATCCCTTCCCATAAGTGGTCCCAGCAGCCTTGAAACTACAAAAAGTTTTCTTCTCTCTGTGTTAGAAGCCACAGAGAGAAGAAAACTGTCAAAACTGTCTTCCTGTTCTCTGTGGTGGGGGTTATCATTTTCACACCATGTCAAAGCACTCTCTGATTGGCACCTAAGTTCTCATTTCTCTTCTTACACACCAACCAACACCAAGTTCATGAAAGGCCCACTAGTCTGTAGTCACAAGCCAGTTCTGCTCTCCTGATACCCCAGATCCCAGCTTTGCTTCTCGCCCTGGGTGGGGAGAGGTGCTGGAGCCATGAGGCTAGAAGTGCACCTGCTTCCTGCTGCCTGGAGTGCCCCCAGCCCTTTGATGGCTCTTGAGGACAAGGCCTGCTCCATCTCCTCTAGTTCCCTCATTCTCTGTTAGGAGGAACTCCAGTCCTATGGTACAGACTGAGGAATACCTTTAGGGAGTTCCAAACCTCCATGCATCCACAATGACTCTGGTTCCTTCATAATTACCCTTGGAACCCCTGACAACTCATTCAAACCCAGTCCATTTCTAACCCACTCCAGATGATGCCATCACTCTCCTCAGGGAAGTCCAGTGTGGTCTGAGCCCAATACAAGCTCTGCTACCGTCTCCTCTGCTTTGGGAGGCGTCCTGTATTGCCATGCCCAGGGAGCAACATGCTGGGACCTCACCAGCTACCCACGACACTTTGGCCATGTTCAAGGCTGTATCATCAAGGGCAGGCTGACTGTGGGAGAGAGGACTAGGCAGGCCTGGGCTGTGACTTACTGAGTTCATGGAGCATTAGTCCCATCTACCTAGGAGTAGGAGCCACAAAGTCTAGTGGGCAGATAAAGTTCATTCTAATCTTAACTATGAACGGCATTGGAGGGATGTGACCTGGTGAAGGTGGTTTGTGGGGTGGATGGGGGACATGCTGACATCTCTCATTTGGTAAATGACAATGTCTTCTGTGGCAGTGGGCTTCCAGGAGATGAACCTGTTCCTAAGCAGAGGAGGCAGAGACTCAGAGCCAAGCTGAATGGACTGGAAAATGCAGGGTAAAGGAGAGGAATGAGTGCTCATATCTGCAGGGAAATCCTGAACAAAGCTGATATGTGCAGAAATTTATATGAAAGCATGTTCAGTGAGACTCCACCAGAAATGTTGTGGACCAGGTAGGCATACAGCTAAGCTTGGACTCACCTACAACTCACCAAACCTAGAGTGAAGGCAGCAGCTGCAGCCCAGAGAATTGCCTGGCTGGAGAGTCATTGATTAGGAGGTAGAGTGGATCTGAATTTCCTGGATACCGTTGTACCAAATACTGTGCTGGGTACTTTACTTAAGTTTTCTCTAATCTCACAAACTTTCAAACAATGGGGATATCCAAAATTAACTCTATATACCTCTAGTCTCAGTTCAAAGTCACTTTCTTAGAGCAGACTTTCCTGAGCCCATAATCTAAATAAACCTCCCCTATTATATTCTATATTACCTTCTACATTATGTAATGTCACTCAGCGTAGCTTATAATTTGAAATTCATGAGAGTGATTGAAGATCCTTGCTAGCATACACTATGTACACTTCATCTGCTAAGTGTGTCCCCATAGTATCTGGCATGAAAGCTTTCAAAAATTAATTTTTTACTCTTGAATGCATGGAGAGAATGGACTGAAGCAACCAGTGAATTTTGCATGTGAGGTATAGAGGCCCTTGTACATTCAAAGTTTCACGGTATTGTGGCCACTGAACAGACTAATAAATCTAAAAATCAGAACAACATCCAGGATCACATAAACTGTCTTAAATAAAATTTAACACTGACTATATTTTTATTAAAATCTACCAATCACATGAGAGGTGAGTTGTATATTTTTCTTCTCTGCTGGGCTCCCACGAAAACAGAATAAATAAAAATATGTACATATAAAAGTCCATCTATTTGTGCTCTTTTCCAGCATTTTCATGCTAAAGAAATTATAATAGGTCCATGAGAAAAATAAATCTTCATTTACAGTTTAACTGATACACAGATTCTTAACTATTGGACTTCTTAGACTCTAATATGAGACTATTTATTACAAATCTCGTGAGTGTGCATGTGTGTGTTGTGGTTGGGGGTCACTGGCATATTGATGCTAAGCATATTTGGCTTTGGTTCTGGAGGCACCAATGAACCCCATTCCCCTTCTCTCTCTAGAACAGAGTTTCACGAGCTTCCCTTATGTTCCAGTAAAATCAGTATTAGGAAGCATTCCGTCAGTTCTGCAGTGCATGCAATCCTACCCTCCTAACCCTCGTTGTATAAATCCTGAACAAAACAAATTACATAAGGCTGAGGAAACATAAACAAGAGCTTGAAAACAACAATCTAATCAATCACTCTGCTGTCAAATTTATCCCGTACAAAACAGTCTGTTTCAATTTTCACCCAAGACTGTCTCACATGAACAGATTGCTCCACAGACCACTAGTCTACTGTATGCTTGAATTGTAATTATGTGAATGGGCTTGGGCACTGATCAGGTGGAAATATTGGCAGCATGAGGGGACCCACATTGTACTCCACATTCAACCTATGCCAGCTACTTCCAAAGAAGGTATTTTTTATAATCATTTCACAAGGAGGACACTGGAGCCTGGTGATGGCAAATAATGTTCTCAAATTCACACAATATGTTTTGGGGTCTGTATTTGAACCCAGGTCTTCTAGTTACAAATCTGGACTCCACTCATTACCTGTTTTTATGGGATGTATTGAGAGATTTTTTCTCAAGCATTCTACCACCTTGTTACCTAGCTCACCACATTACCCCACAGCCACATTGCAGCTCACGGGGCCTTCCTTCACCAGTACTGCTATCCTGTATAGATAAACCATCCTCCCTTTCAGGGAATTCACCAAACCTCACAGCACGGTTTCCCTTAATTCTCTTGTATCCTTGGCAAAAGAAGGGTTCACGCCCATTAAATGACACTTGCCCGAGCTATTCTTTGGCTATTCAGCAGATTCTCAGCTTCCTCACTTCATTGGTTTTCTCTTCACCCACACCCATGGCTCACCTTCTCTCTGCTGCTGAGACTTGCTTGGAAGAGGACTGAGAACACCAATTCATTAAGCATTTTGTGACTATTCTCCTCCACCCCCCTCCCCACCTCCTCAACCTCTAAGTATGGAATGGGAAAATGACTAATCACAGCCCTGACTAGGTTCACAGTGCAGGGTATTCTGTGAGTTCCCCTACAAAGATTCTCATTCACCTGTTTTCCTATATGGTTACTCCCATATTTCAAGTGCCTTCTTGGTCTTAGGACAACTCTACCAATATTCCATGGCTTCTCTGTTGTCTTTTCAATAAGGAGGTGCTCAGTTGCACAGAGGTCTGATGGCTGCAAAGTTATGAAAGAAGTTGTCAGTGCCCTGAGGCAGGGCCATGCTACATATGCCGCAGGTAGCGAAGTGGTAGGCGGGAAGGGAAGAGTGAGGAATGAACAGGAGCTGAGGTGCATCCCCTTCAGTGTTTCCTGCCCTGGTTGTCATCATCATCACGCAGAAATCCGGACACTCCTCACTCACACCTACGTTCGGTCAGCCACCAAATACTATGGGCCAGATCTAGACCAGACCTGTGGCATCCAGCCCCTCTCACTCCCACATTACTGCCTTTGTTTCCCTACTCGCCTTTTGCTCAGACAGCTCTGAGAGCCTCCAAATGGGTGTCCTGGCCTTTAGAATTATACCTCTCAAACCTCCATCCCCAAAGCCTTCAAAATTCCAATTGCACCGTCCCCCTCCTTGAAACCCTTTGTTGATGCCTCAAGTTTTCATGAGATGTGTTCATTGAAATGACCCGAGTGCTTTTCCCAACGTTTACTTTCCTGAGCTCTACCTTTAACCTAATGAATCCTATTGTGTTGTGTGTGAGACCTCGGTATACACAGTTTGAAAAAGATTCATGGTGAATCTGATGAACCATCCAGTTGAAGAATCACTGTCCTACAAGGTGAAGGCTAACATCCTTAGCACAGCATTGAAAGACCTTCATGAGCTGACCTGGGCCGACTTCCTCATCAGCCATTCTCCTCTTTCCACCTTAGTGCACTCCAAAGATACTGCTGTTGACTTTTAAACCAGTTTCCAGGCCTGTTATGCTAAGCCATGCATGCCTCGCTGCTTGTGCTCTCATCCACCTGGAAAATGCCAATACATCCCTCTAGGATAGATCCACCTTAAATAGCATTTCTGTGAAATCTCTGCCTCCCACTTCAGGGGTTTATCACTCCCTGCCCTGAGCTTCCTTTGTTTTGTGAGAAAACCAGTTCAGCAAAACAGTATCTTAGGTGGTTCTGACATTACTGAAAATGAGGTGAAAATCTCAAAGTCAAAATTATCCTCAGTATTGAGCTCACATTATGAGAGACTTACAGGGACAGAGACCCTGAGGGAACAGCACCTTCCATATCCACCCTCTTCCCAGGAAATACAGTCACATGGAGGATGTTTAACCTGCGTCTCCCAAGTGTGTTCCATGATGAGAATAGATAATATTTTGAAAATGGGTTGGTTTGAAATATATTGGGTTAAAGAATATTAAACAGACCCCTCTTTTAAAGTGTTTGGCTTTTGTCTTCAGTGTGAATATTCAAAGGGGGAATCCAATATGCCGTTTTCATAGAACTAGCATTCCGAAGAATACTCTGGAAAAAACCTGCTTCCCTCATTTCCCACTGCAGTTGCAAATGAGAAAACAAATGAGACACAATCTTTGCTGGTTCTTACCTAGAAAGAAGGGGGTCAGACCACATTAGCTGGCTTGGTCTGCAACTGGGCCATCTCCTCAGGGACCTTCCCCCGGGGAGGTAGAGACACTGCATCTGGAAGGCTACTTCCTGAGTGTGTCCATCCAGCTCCCAAAGGAGACGCTGAGAGAGGCTATGGGGGGGAACTTCCAGTGAATTACTGCTTTGATTTCAAAGTACAGTTATTAGTATAGAGCATTGTTTAGTAATCATTTCAACTTAGTTGGTTAAATGATTCAAATAAGTGTATATATTATCTACTAATAGAATAAATTGCATTTATGGAGTTTTCTGTTAGTATAGAGCATTGTTTAGCAATCATTTAGTTGGTTAAATGATTCAAATAAGTGTATATATTGTCTACTAATAGAATAAATTGCATTTATGGAGTTTTCTGTCAGTTTGATGTATGCATTTATTTTGAAGATCTGTAAATTTGGAAGGGGTGGAAAACAATATCCAGTCCTAGATATGCACAAGTGGTTAAATGTGAACTTTTCTCTGCAATTACAAGTGTATCTGCACTGCCAAGTGATTAAACTAAAGATCAATTTTTAAGTATTCGGAAAAGCTTCTATGTAGAATCTGTGGATAAAATATGCCCTTCTAAAAAATATGGTAAAAAATGTTTAGTGGCCCAAATAAAATTAGGCCAAACTTAAATTGATTTATTCTGTGCACAATTAACATTGTAATGAAAAGTGAAAATCCAATGCACCATTTGAATACAAATCCAGATAATGATGCTTTCACTGACTCACGTAGTGAAAAGTTTGCAGAGTTGCGTGTTAGGAATCCCGTGTCCAGCTTAGCTCTGTAAGGTATATAAAACCTTAGAAAAGTCATTTAATTTGCCTGTGCCAGAATATTTTTCATGGCAAAAAAGTGAGAGTTGAGTTACTTGATCTCTAAAGGACCTTCTAACTCCAAAGTTTTGTTTCTATGAATTATATGCTACTTAGGTAAAGGAAGGAATGATGGAACTTTTACAGCTGATACAATACTCTTAACTAATTTGACTTATTGAACTATACTTTTAAAATAAAAATTATGTTCAGTTGTTAGTTATCTTTAATTTTTGTTTTAAAAACTTCAATTAAAATAGTAAAATGTCATAGTCATCTTTCATGGAAATATAAAAATAATAGACACCATGAAGAAGAGGTCAGAATGGGAAAAGTATTTTAATGCAGCAAATCATTTTCAGACCTTAGTTGATTTCTGAATA
>NW_005363247.1:6562872-6570108 GCF_000412655.1 Myotis brandtii
AAATAACCTAAATGGGGACTCTGCTCTTTGTTGTAAAGCACTGGCCTTGTAGGATCCAGAAATAGTACAATTTTGCAATAGATTTATTTCAATTGTGTAAAACTTGCAAATATTTTGACCCTATTTAGTTGTGTTTGACCAAATATTTTTATAGGAACATTTTCTGTTTCTTCTTCCCTTAATACCACCTTAATATCTTCTCTTGAAAGTGACTATAGGAAGACATTGATATCAGTGGCTTCCTGGTAATAATCTGGATACCTCTGGACTTGCGATGTACTTTTCAAAAAGTCTTGAATACTAATATACTGTGTAATTTATCAATTATTTTAAACAGGTAATAAAGCTACAAAGTCTTCTTTTGTCTAGTGTATTAATGATTCTTCATAGCTATTTATGCCTTTAGAGTCCATCTGTCTGTCTATCTATCTATCTATCTATCTATACCTTTAGAGTCCATCTGTCTATCTATCTATCTATCTATCATCTATCATCTATCTATCATCTATTCACCTATTGCATGAAGATTTCTCAAACTCCAGGTATGAGCTTAGCAAATGTTTTCAGCCACTTGGCTAAAATTGGAAGTAATTGTTCCAGAATTGATTTCCAGATTCACAGCAACCACTGAATTGAAAGTGAAAAAAAAAATAATCCCACCTTAAAATAATTCCCAGTCTTTGGAAAATATGAGAAGGGTAGAGGATGAATCCTTCACTTGAGGGACATTAAAAATGAGGCCCAGACTGTACAATGCAGAATCCAAGTGTGCCGTTGGCCACAGGTAATAACCCTTTCCACTAATTGCCAACTTGGAATATGCCATTTATAAGGCAGAAAATCACTCCCAGAAAACAGTGAGTCATGGGAATCAAATGCATTTCTAATAACAAAAGGCACCTGTACAAAAAGGAATAAAACATCCTCAAATAGTGAACATATGCTATTGTGTTTAGGACCAGAGAAAAGAAAACCCATCAAATGATTTTGTGCCAATTCAATTTTTTTCTTTTTTGTGTGTTTTGTTTTTAATGAGTGCTTTGGGTCAAGGCCAGATGTGTAATTTTTCCAATAGAGTTTCTACCATTGTCTAAAACTTGGATGTATTTTGTGTTTGGTTGGGTTTTTGCCCTTGGAAAACTTGAAACAATAACCATATTAATACTCTCTCTTGAAATCTGTTGCATTTCCTAACCCAAGCCCTTAGTCACTAGCCCTGAATACATTTTGGAAACCATCCCTCACATTTGACAGATTATGACAAACAAATTTTGTTGCCCAAACTTCTTTGCTTGAACTCTCTAGTGAAATTGTGTGGAAACCACAATTATTCTGTTCAAAGATTGAAAAATGTATTTTTTACAAATAAGCATTAAAAAATAACCTTGTTTCCTTTGACACTCTGCCTCAATTGCTTTTTCTGCATTTTTATTTTTTCACAAGAAATTCTAAAATAGTTAAACTTTGACATACCCATTAAATTAGACATTCAAATTTATTTTGACCTTTTAGTTTTATTACCTAATCTCTCTATGAATGTGTATAATGCATATAAATTATATATGTATATATCTGCATACATTTACCTTTTGATTCAAGGGAGTAAAGCAATTATGGTTCCTATGTGCATTTAAAAAACTCTACAGTGAAATAGTGGGAAAGGCTTCTGGCAAGAAATGATTTAATATATCAGTTCTACATTGAAAACAATCACATGATAAAGTATGATATTATCTGAGGTAAATTCTTTCATATATCGCTCACTTGTGCCCACATGCTCAGTGACAGTCTGGTTCCAATCCAGTCTCAGGTACATGAGCCATGACTCAGAGTAAATCTGGACATGCTCCAGTTTATCCCAGCAATCCATACACACACACACACACACACACACACACACACACCCATCTAGTCAACCTGCCAGGAAGCCAAACTGATAGTCTACTAGGTATTAGGTACTGTGGTAGCACTAAAAGTACACAACATTGTAAGGCAAGTTCTTGTTTGTAAGACCTTAGGAAAAATGAAGGCTTGAAAACTATCCAAGAATTTCAAGCATAATTTGTATGGTCTCTAGAGAAAGCAGATGAAAATGAACCCAGTTACATAATGGACTAAATTCCTTCTACCATTCTTTAATGTGCTCCTTCACCCAAATGACTTCCATCAGGAAATGTTTAGGACGTGGATGTAGAAAAAGAGACATGACATTAATCTTCCCTCTAAATGCAAAAATTCCCATGAGCTTTCCTGGGACTGTTGACTATGTGTACATTGAAAGCTGTTTTTATCTCCCTTTCTCAAAAAAAAGAAAAAGAAAAAAAGAAAGAAAGAAATCTTTTCACATTGCCAAAGGCTATGATCACCTAGGAAAACTCTGTTATATCTGCTCATTCCAGACAAATTTTGCATTATTACTGGCCTCATCTTACATGAATTTCCAAATAACCTCAGTTTATTTCGGGTTCATAAAGGCCTGAGTTTCACTAAGAATGAGAATGTTTAGGTCATCAAAAATGAAGTCATAAAAATGATTAAATATAGTAGCATTGCAAAGATTTCTTTTTCTGCCTGTAGCACTTTATAAACTTCATATTACTGGGATGAAGGATTCTAATGGGAGGAAGCATAGAATGTAGTTAAAAACCCAGGCTCCGAAGCCTGAATGCCTAGTTTCAATTCTGGTCACTCTACTGTCATTTGTGTAATGTCGGGGATAAGTCACTTAATTTCTCTTTATTTCAGTTTCTCCATCTGTAAAAGAGGGAATAATAATAATAGTGTCCAAATCTCATAAGGTGGTCTTAAGAAATAAATTACATAGTTCATAAAAAGCCATTATGTAGGCAGACTGAAATGTTAAGTATTATTATTATTATTTTCATAGTGGAGAAAAACCTGCAGAGTGAATGATCTGGAACTTGATTAGTTATATTTGAGTATGCTATAAATTACCATGAATAAATTTTATTAATCCCATCCCACCATTACAATGACTCAAGGGACACCAAGTGACTAATTTGAGTATCTCTACTAAATAAAGATAGAATTAAAACCCAACAAACCATCTCCAAAGCTCTCTTACTTGGGCTTCTTCCAAAGGATGCTCATTACAAACCTTGGCACTTATCAAATGGCACATCCATGGACTCGGAGTGAGTTCAAAGCACTTCACCCAACTGAGTGTTCACAGGGTTACTACTCAATATTTACCAAGCACCTATGGGATGTGTGGGACTACTGTCTGGCATTAAAATGTTTTTTCAACTTTGTGGATAGAAAAAAAAACAAAATTTAAAAAAGGCAAGAATTTCACTGTCACCTCCAAAACCACAGGAGGGGTCAATATTACAAAGAAATATTGATTCCTCCTACCAAACTCTTATCCCAGGGCTCTGTGCCTGAGACCACACACTATCCTATTGCATTTGTATTTAGTAAAGTTTTTAAGACACTTATCTATTTATCACATCTGTTTTTCTTTATCTCTTAATGGTTACATAGCAGATTCACCTTGGAATCAAAGGAAACATAAACTTTATTACAAAGCAGGGCCAGGATTTGTTATAAGAGAGCATGATAATAAATTCCACTTATTTACTGAAGATACAAGTTGGAGCACAGGATATGAAAATAGCATATACCTTCATCAGAGTTACATTTTAACTAAAATAAATAGGACCATGTTTTGAATTCTTAGGAGTAAGAAATGATCCCAAATAATACCACCAACACAAAAACAAAACCTTTTAGATAATCTCTCTTCTAATCTTAGTGTTAAGAGGTTTAAAAAACAAATGTCTTTATAAACCTATTGTGCTCCTTAGTACAGTAAGATATGTCATGAACATCTATAATGATTAAAAGTCATCTTTTCCCATCTCATCTCGCTGAAAAGAGTAGTGTCCCATAAATATAAAATAGCCAGATCAATTCTAACAGAAACGGTTGAAAGTTCATTGGTTATTTAAATTTTTCCCAATTTTTTCTTAAGGGTAAGCTCTTGGGGAATCCCTTTTTGCTAACCACTCTCAACAAACATATCAAAACAATCCACCATACTGCCTACAATTTTTAAAACTATAAAACCTACCCCTATCCATTGTGAATATTTACTTTCATAATTCAATTCCTCAGAGTAAGGGATTGGATGCTTCTACTGTGGCAAAAGCTAAGGCAGCGGTTCTCAGCCTGTGGGTCGCGACCCCTTTGGGGGTCGAACGACCCTTTCACAGGGGTCGCCTAAGACCATCGGAAAACACATATATAATTACATATTGTTTTGTGATTAATCACTATGCTTTAATTATGTTCAATTTGTAACAATGAAATTGGGGGTCAACACAACATGAGGAACTGTATTAAAGGGTCACGGCATTAGGAAGGTTGAGAACCACTGAGCTAAGGGATTGCAAGTCAGATTTTCTAGTTTGATAAACATGCCACCAACCCATGCTCCATTAAACTAGATTCAACAGATAATCCTCAGCCCATAAAATCTGTAGACATGTCTTTTATGATTCTTCAAGGATATACCTTCCTATAAGGATGTTCATCAATATCTGAGAAATATTATTTATCTTATTTAAAACCCTCAGCAGTAGGACTCAAGAAACCACTAGGTCTTCTGATCAACTTCAAGCTAAGTGGGCAGACGGAAAGACCCAGGTTTAGGTCTTGACTCAGATACTAGTAAGTGAAGTGAGACACCTTTCTTAACCCTTCTGGGCCTTAGTTTCTTTCTTTGTGAAATAAGAAAATATAATAAGACATCTAAATTCCCTTCCAAATGCCTAATTTTATATATATAACTTTGTGATAGAGATATTGTAAGCTCTGTGGAGTTCAAAAGCACTTTCACACCAACTATCTCATTTGATCCCCATAACTGATTTTCAGAGGTGGGTGGGGATGTCATCCTATTTATTTTTTCTTAGCAAGTGTGATGCCTTGTTATCTAGCAGAATTCTCTAGACACAGTAGGATCTAAAGCACCACCCAGAAAGATTTCATTTTCAGGTGTCAGAACAAATGCTCTATTAAAAAAATTCCCTCCTACCTGGTGGTTCCTTATCACGAATCTTTCAAAGTTTTACTTAAAAAGAAAAATATTTAAAGAGAAAGAAAAAATATCATCTATGTGCTTCTGCCAATGCAGCCCCTAATGGAGGAAAATCATGATGATTTGGGGTTGAAAATAAAATTTAATTGCCACTTAATAAATATCTTTTGCATGAGGATGAGTTTCCTTGAGGTATTGCAAATTTTAAGACAGTACTGGGACTTAGGTAAAATTGGGTTTTTATTTTTAGAACTTATCTTTTTAAAATATATTTATATAAGGTGGAAAATCACAGGTAAGATCGCTTACAAAGAGGGGAAAAGGAAGCCCTCATTATTAAAAAGAAATATTCTGAATCCAGAGTGGAATTCTGAGTATCTTTGATGTCTTGTCAGCTCCTTACTTCAGGAAGACACAAAAACAATGCCCCAGAAATATGTTTAATACTTTACAATTAATAAAATACAACAACAGATATGGTATTATTTCATCTTTGCAACAACCCTATAAGGTAGGTAAGATTGTCCCAACCAAGCACCCAATTCATTATCCTTTATCACAGAGGCCAAGGAATTTCCTAAATAATTGTAATGCACAGGTTTTCTAAAAGACTCATTTTTGCCATATATCTAACCTCTTTCTGACCTCTTTCCTCATCAAAAGCATCATGAAAGGTGAAAAACAGCAATATTACTCTCGTTGTGTTTGCTCCCTTTCCTTCTCTCTCCCTGCGCATTACCTGCACCCCTTCTGGAAGAGCAAAGAATCAGGAAAACAGCCAAAGGATGGGGAGACAGGAAGGAAAGGGCAGAAACAAGATGCCTTGCTAATCTAATCAGGTGATTACCAGTTGGCTGCACAATGTCATACATAATTAAGTCCATATCAAAACAGTATACTATAAAACCTTAATTTTACAACATTTTATCAGTCTGAGTTGTCATTCATAACAATAGTTTGTATAACCCATAATTAATCTGAAACAATGCAAAGTGCAATAAGACATACTTTTGTCATCTACATGCTAATAAAGATCTATTCTATTCTTTTTTATTGACGTTTAATAATTCACATATAACATAAGGAAAAAGTCTCAAGCAGACTACTTAATTAACCATAATAGCTCTCTCCCTGCCCTGGCAAAACAAAAAGTGGAGTTTGATATTCTTTTTATAACATCTGGTATTCTAATCTTTTGGGATATGTACCTTTTTACTCTGCAAGGTCCCAAAGGTTCTCACAGCACTAAGTCATTTCCTTTAAAGTTTTTCTTTTCAGATTTGGAATACTGTCCTCAAATATGTTTGGAAATTGAACAAATTTTAACTTTCCCTTCAAAGAATAGAAAAGCTACATGGTTTCCATCAGTTCATTAACCCTACTACATTTGCACACAAAAAATTGAGTTATTGAATATATATCTAATAAAAAGTAATTTCCATATTGTGGTTTGAATCTAGCAATTTTATAATGGCTATAACTTTGAATAGAAATGAAACAATCTCTAAGCATGATAGTGAGGCAATTACTGTCATGCTAATTGTCATTAAACAGATAAAACCCCTTCAATTCATTAATATCTTTCAAATTAACCTTTTCAACCTCAAAATAATCAAAAGGCCTTAAACATGAATGTCCAAAGTGATGTGACACCACACACCACCTTTAGCTCTAATTTGATGTCATTTCCTTAATCAATAATAATAAGTAAATAAAGACTAAGACAACATTCCTATCTTTCCCATCAACCTCCCAGCTTAGAGAATTTGAAAAACCTCTCATTCACTTCTCCATCCACAGATGTTTGTATCCACACAATTTATATCTGAGCGTCTCTGACAGCCACTGAGGAAGTGGTCTTCTGATAAACCCATGCACATTTTAAAAGGAACAGATCAATCAGAAGTGCATAACTATAGTGGCCTTCCACTTAAATAGAAAGCCAAAAATGAAGGGGCGAGAGACTTCCACTCCTTTTCAACTTTGAATTTTCTAATGATTACTAAGACCACTTTTTACTTCAGTGGAGATACATAGTTGTAGAGTTATAATTATTTATACTAAAATCTAAGCATAGTCATATAAATTTTATGCATGTTTTACTTTTAAGCAAGATTGTAAGATGATAAGAGTAGCACCGAAAAATAATAATAAATTTAAAAAGAGGTCCTGGC
>NW_005363247.1:6570135-6577083 GCF_000412655.1 Myotis brandtii
ATATGGATATTACTCTACTACAACATTTCCACATCCCAGGCACATATAAAAAACTATCATAAAAGGAATATCAATCTATTAAATTAAGTAGTTTGCAAGTGGATTGCACTGTAAGTTTAAAATTACTTGCATTAGCATCTCAAACACCACCCTGTGAGAAGGCATTTTCAGAGGTATAATCATGTCCTAAAACTGCCACATTCATTCAAGGCTGCCACAATACAGTGAGTAAACCAAAATGTGGAACTTACCTTATTATAAATAAGAGGCAAATTGCAGGCACTTTTCAGCTTGCAGCTGTCTAGCATAGTTGATTAGAAAGAAAAAAACATCTTTCACTCCAGCGAGAGAGACGCATATTCAGGCTTTCCGTACTGAATCCCAGCAAGGGAGGCCATCCGCCTCCCAGACTAGTAGCTGCTTCTTCGCAGAGAGCACTTGCTGCTCTGAACTGCAGCGACTTAGAATGAAAGTAAGAGGAACCCGTCATGTTTAAATACCGTTGCTTCACGTTCACAGGATATGACTCAACTCTCTCTCAAACCAGTAGGGGTAGAGTTTCCCTTCAAAAACTGTTAGATTATATAACAAACATCACACTGGAGGGGTCCTAAAGTGTTTATAAATTAACACTTA
This sequence comes from Myotis brandtii, assembly GCF_000412655.1. Classification (NCBI taxonomy): domain Eukaryota; kingdom Metazoa; phylum Chordata; class Mammalia; order Chiroptera; family Vespertilionidae; genus Myotis; species Myotis brandtii. Next base: position 6,570,772 of record NW_005363247.1, read on the forward strand.
AAATTTCACCTGTTAAACATACATTTTTTTTTAGTATTTAACCTCTTCCCTGTGGCACATGCCACAAACAGAAATGAGAATACTAAATGGCACAAAGAAAAATTATTCTGCTTGATATCTGCAGTGGATTCATTTAAGGTTATTAAATGTGTGTGAACTTATCGACATCTTCCTCACAGAGATATAAAAAAAGGCACCTTAAAGTCACACACATTCTGTTCAGTGAAAAGGTAACGTGTAGAATAAAACTATATTTTAATGTGTAAGAGGTAGCAATTCTATACAACACAATAGCATCTCCTTGACTAAGTAGAGAATTGGAAATAGATCTTCATGGCTTGCTCTTGCTGATCCCCACAGAAATCTTGTCCCACGCTGTCATTACCTTGTGATGCTCCCTCTGCCTACCTCTCCAACTCCAAGCTCTCCTTCATCTGTTTCGTGAACATTTCTGAAGGAATATGACTAATGCCACAACTCCTCTAGTAAATGTAACAAATTTCTGTGCTTTCTCTCATCTCTTAAATCTGAGCCATATTAAGCTTGATCACACATTGAATCATTATATTTGGACACCTCAGTCAATAAATATAACAGACTTACACCCTTGCAGAAAAATCTACTACATAAATTTAATTGCCAACATCATCATCAAGGACAAAAAGATAAAAGAATATACACATGTCAATAATAGCAAATAGACTGAAACTATCTATACCAGACTGTTCAATATAAAGTGAACCACATATGTAACTTTAAAAATTTTAGTGGTCATATTAAAAGAGTAAAAAGAAACTTGTAAAATTAATTTTAATGTTTACCTCAATATATCTAAAATATTACAATTTCAACATGTAATAAATATAAAAATTAAATATTTCACAATTTTTGTATTAGTCTTAGAGATCTGATGTGGATTTTACATTTACGGTACATTTTAATTGGAACTACCTACATCTGACTGCTCCATAGCCATACATGGCTGGCAGCGACCATCTTAGACAGCATAAGTCTAGAGCTTAGGGTTCATTCTTAGTCCTCAGGTTGTAGTTCAGATAGTCTCTCTTCAGAGAGGTCTTCCCTCCCATCTTACCTGAATTGACCTTGCCCAATTACTGTCTCATGATCCTCTTTATTTCCTTCACAGTGCATCAGTCTGGAATTTTCTCCTTTACTCATTTGTTTACTTACTTATAACTAGAGGCCCAGTGCACGAAATTCTTGCATGGGTAGGGACCCTAGCAGTTGCCAGATGCCAGCCAGGGCTTTCCTTCATTCCACACCGCCCTCTGGTGGTCAGCACATGTCATAGTGAGCTATCAAACTCCAGGTTGGTCAAACTCCCGAGGGGACACTTTGCATATTAGGCTTTTATATATATAGTTATGTCCCCCTTAATAATAATGTAAGAAAATAATGTAAAATATTGATATAGACAATATTTTATCCCCAGCCTCTGGCACAGCAGAATTTAATAAGTACTGTTTTATAAATGAATAAATAAAATATAGGATTTGTGCTATAATTTGCCAAATGATCTATCATATCACCGAATTTTTAGCAAAATATTATATAATACTTTTCTGCATTGAAAAATTACCTCTTTTTATAATGTTAATGATCCTCAATCTATAACATGCTTTATTTTCATGTACAATATTACATAAGTATACTTGTTTTATTACTCTACAAAAGATTTGGAAAGATACTTATAAGCATACGTTGGTCCTTATGACATAAGTCTGGATACCAAAAGGATGTCTATTTTTCTCCTACTCACAAAAACATAAAATATTACCTATAAGACATTTGTAGGGAACATTGATATATTTGCCTGACCAGCATATGTGCTTCCTCCTCATGTTATCATCACCTCATTTTTATCTGGCAAAACACCCACTCTTCCCTCCTCAATTCACGTGTTTTGGGCTATGTTGAATTGGCCCCAGAAGCGGTTATGTGACCCCTGCCTAATCAATCAGTGTATACTATCCACAGAGCCACAGTAATAGGGTCAAGAATGGGCATGTGACTCAGCTAATTCAGGGAGAGCCAACCCCTCCACTTTTGCTAATGTTTGGTAAAAAGTTGTAAAGTTTGTAGAACATAAGCCTGGAATTGCTGGTTGATATATTTGCTACCACATGAAGTGAGGTTGTCTGAAAATGAAGCCAATCCAGAATAAAACAAAGGCAAAGATGTAAAAGACATATTCCAAGCAACACAACTGTAGTTCCTACAACTGGCCATGTACTAAGTCATATCCATCCTCTACTGTAATGATGGATGTGCTAGAATGTGTGCTGCAGAATTTTATGTAATAGTGAGAAACTGCAACTGCAATAGGCCATGGAGAGTGGAAGAGTTAAATAAAAAATGGGTTAACCATACTACAGAATATTATGGAGCTATTAAAAAAAAACACCAGGTTATCTAGATGCACTGACATGCAAAGCTCCCTAAAAAAATTTACCCATTTAAATGGAAATAACATGCATGTTGCAGAAAAATACATCATCCCAGTTAATGGTACCTACATTTTTATATGTAAATTCATGGAAAAGGCCCTGGATGAGTGCACACCAACTGTGGTCAAGTGGTTATGTCTTGGAAAGAAATCTGAAATAAGAAAGTGATGGAGGACCAATATTGCTCAGTGTATTACCTATTACACAAATCTTACAAAATTAAATGAATTCATGAATTATCCAAGTAGTTTGAGAAAATATGTTACTCTTTAAAATAAAATAACTAATATTTTATACCTCCATATTGCACTACATTATTCTCACTCTAAAGGGACTACTATTCAGTGTTATTTTTTCAAAAACAATGTAACAAATAAGAGTGCTCTTCTCTGCCCCACTGTCTCCATTCTTTACCAGCCCAAATTTATGTATTCTTTGGTCTTTTTCTGGCTAAAGGATTTGCCAAGAGAGAGACAAAGATAGGACAGAGAGAGACAGGAACAGACAGCAAGCTGCATTAAAATCTCCAATGTACCTTCTAACATTGGCCAAGGTCTTCAATTTTTTTTTCTTGGCCTTCTGAAAGCTCTTTTATTGACTTCAATAAAATATAGCTTGGATTTATTCAACTGTCAACATAACAGCCAAATGTGTATAAAATATGTCTTATATTAATTGTTAGTCCTGAATAGGAGTAAATAAACTTGCTTATTATCAATTCTCTGAAAAACTTCTCCTCTCTAAATTGAGCACAATTGCCTTCCTAATTAACATAAAATCAAAATCTTTTGCTGCTTTTTTGGCTTGCACTAGTCCTCCAAAATCTTCTTCACATTATCTTTGATATATGCATACCACCTCATACTTCTGTATTTCCCTTGATTTTTACAGCATTTCCTCTTTAAAACTTACACAGCTAAAGATGCTTAGGTCTGAGGTGGGAATCAGGGTCCTTTTGATTTTTAGTAGAGCTAATCAGAATTTGAATTTACACAGTAATGACAAACTGATGAGTTTGTCGAGCAATACCTGCTCTACTTTATTCTTGAAGCCCACTTATCCTAATATATTAAACCTCCTGTCTTTTTAAAAAATTTATGTTTGTTGATTTCAGAGAGGGAGTGGGAGAGTGAGACAGAAACATCAAGGATGAGAGAGAATCATAGATCGGCTGCCTCCTGCGCACCCCTTTACTGGAGATGAAGCCTGAATCCTGGGCATGTTCCCTGACCTGGAATCGAAGTGTGACTTCCTGGTTCATTGGTTGACGCTCATCCAGTGACCCACACCAGCCCAGCTTAAACCTCCTGTCCTAAACATCCTAATATCTTAAAACTCCAGAGTCTGTTGACTTTCTCCTTTCATTCTTGCCTCCACTTAAAACATTAACGTTACGCCAAGTTTCCTTCAGATTTTCTGAAGAAGTAAAATATTACAAATACAATGGAAAGCCCCAGATTCCCCTCTCTATTCCATCTCTTTCCTTCCTCTCCAATGGTAAACACTCTCCGGGCTTCAAAAATAGAAAACAAAACAAAACTCTCCAGGGTTATAGAGTATGAGATATACTAGTAGTAAGATCTACAACTGACATTCCTGTTTTTTCAAGCATATTTCTTTTTTCAAATAGATCACTCATAAACTAATCCTAATTTATTTAGAAGATTAATAAAAATTAAGGGGCTAATTGTTCATTTGTGAAAAAAATGCTTCCTTGAGAAACAAATTGATTTTTACAATCAGAAATTCAATTACACAATGACATTGTCTCCACTCATTAGAGACAAAGTTTAAAAAATAGCCAGTAGTTCCTAGGAATCATAACAAATGGAATATATTCCTGTATCCATTATTATTTATAACACTGCCACTAAAAATAAGCTCTTGTTCCTTGAAAAAATTCCATGGTAAAACATTTGTAAACCAAGCATCTAAATTCATCTGTTTAATAAATATGATGTTCACATTATGCTTCTGTCAGTGTAGGAAATATCTATAGCCTTTTTAAAAGTATAGACTATGGGGGTCCTTAATATTCTTCATCCAGGAACAGAGAAGGGTGGCCAGCAGCATCACATATTTCCTGAGGAAAGATTTAGGGAATCCCATTTCTTCGAAGCTATGAACTTTACACTTCAGTCTTCCTATCACTGTAACCCTTTGGACATACAAACTAAAATGTGTTCTCAATACTTGGGGGGGACATTGAAATGAACCTTGAAATGAGAAGATAAAACTACCATCAAAGAATTAAACTTTGAAATAATAATACAGTAGGTCAGAGCATATCGATAAATGAAGGCAACTTTAATTGTCAGAATGATGCAAACTCAAAGGCCTAGACCTGTATGCTATGGGTGTACTGCAAGAATTTTTAAAACATGCCATACCTGACTATTTAGTTAGGAGCACTGATCTCTTTTCCTTAGATCGTCAAATAAAAAAAAATGACAACAGCCAACACAACAATAGCCATTCAATGTGAATGAATCAAATTTGTATCTATTTTTTGTCAAATCAGCAAAAAATATGTTTTTGATGTGCCATAGAACTTTAGTAATTAGTTTATGTGTGCCATGAGATAGAAAGGTTGAAAATCGCTGGCCTAGAGGCATGTACAGTACCAGTAAGTAATGCAGATCAATGTCTTGGACCTGGTGGGAACCACAGTGAACCGAAAGAAGGGTAGCACTCAAGCCTCATGTAAAGGGGACAGCCTCTACCCAGCTCCAGAGAAGTGACCTGGAAGGCCCAGGTAGGTCAGCTCTCTGGATTTCTCAAAAGAGGCTAGAGATCTGGGTTGTTATGTGCATACTCAGAATTTTTAAATCTTAGTCTTTATACAGTGTAAGAGACAAGCAAAAGCATTTGAAGGCCATATGTGCTCTGTGGACAGCCAGTCTTGGACTTGGGCTGAAATAATACAACCTCTAGCATGGAAAGAATCTGATAGAAAGACAGAGTCCAGACAAGAAAATAAGTACATAGCACTCTCTGAAGCAAGCATAGGCAGTGGTCATTGAAACGCTTGGAGACATGCTCTGGGCTGGTGGCATGTCCCTTTTTACTGCAGATCTGCCTCTGATTCCATTAAACCTGTGAGTCTAAGAACAAACTGCCCTTCTGATTCCACACTCACCAAGCTGCTTCTGATTAGAAGTTGGTATCTTGTCTAAATGCTTTCAGGGAGAACTTGCTGGAAATTTGAGGGACTTGAGGCACAACTGAGCAGCTATGCTTCATTATCTATATATATAAAAGCCTAAGCAACCAAAAGACTGAAAAACCAGTTGACCGGTCGCTATGATGCTCACTGACCACCAGGGGGCAGATGCTCAATGCAGATGCTGCCCCCTGGTGGTCAATGAGCTCCCACAGCGGGAGCACTGCTTCACTGACTGACGGGTGCCAGATGCCATCCCCTGAGGGGTCCCAGATTGTGAGAGGGCAGAGGCCAGGCTGAGGGACCCCACCAGTGCACAGTAAATTAATAAACTGACAGCCTGGTTAGAGAGGTGGCCTGCTTACAGGCAAAAATGGGCAGGGTGGGAGCACGAGCTATCAGGCCTGAGCAGTTTCACTTCTTTTTTTTTCTTTATTGATTAAGGTATTACATATGTGTCCTTATCCCCTCAATACCCCCCATCCCCCACTTGTGCCCTCACATCCCTAGTGTCTGTGTCCATTGGTTATGCTTATAGTCCTTTGGTTGATCTCTCCCCTTACCCCCACCCTCCCCTACCTTCCCTCTGAGGTTTGACGGTCTGATCGATGCTTCTCTGTCTCTGGATCTGTTTTTATTCATCAGTTTATGTTGTTCATTATATTCCACAAATGAGTGAGA
>NW_005363247.1:6577703-6592199 GCF_000412655.1 Myotis brandtii
TTTGTTGATGATAGCCATTCTGACAGGTGTGAGATGGTACCTCACTGTCATTTTGATTTGCATCTCTCGGATGATTAGTAACTTTGAGCATGTTTTCATATGTCTCTTGGCCTTCCTTATGTCCTCTTTCGAAAAGTATCTATTTAGGTCCGTTGCCCATCTTTTGATTGGATTTTTTATCTTCCTTTTGTTAAGTGGTATGAGCTCCATGCAAATGTTGGAGATTAAACCCTTATGCGAGATAACATTGGCAAAGATGTTCTCCCTTGTAGTGGGCTTTCTTGTTGTTTTGTTGATGGTTTCTTTTGCTGTGCAGAAGCTTTTTATTTTGATATAGTCCCATTTGTTTATTTTCTCTTTAGTTTCCATTGCCCTAGGATCTGTATCGGTGAAGATATTGCTTCAGCATATGTCTGAGATTTTGCTGCCTGTGGGTTCCTCTAAGATTTTTGCAGTTTCACTTCTTATTGTAAATGGAAATATTGGCATTCTGATCCTGTACATTAGTCGTATGAGCTTTGTTAATATGAGCCCAGCTCTGGGGGGCGGATGGACTCTGGAACTGCTGACAAGTAAGGTTTCTGGGCCCACATGGTTTTGGGGCCAGACCATGGATAGTGGCAAATTCTCTAACACAGGTCCACCCTGCAAGGCCTCTTGGGAGCTTCAGTAATTTCTCTTAGAGCATCACTTACCTTCACTCTGCCCCCACGGCCATCCCTTTCAAAGGACCTCTACCTAGTTCTCTGAAGGTCCAAAATAGACCTAGAAGTGTAAAGTGGAGACTCTCTCTACATATATATGAAAGCCTAAGTGACCAAACAACCGGTCGACTGGTCACTATGATGCACACTGACCACCAGGGGACAGACGCTCAAGGCACAGGATCAGGTTCCCTCCTGTCTGGATCAGGCCTGTGGGGATCGGGTTCCCTCCTGTCTGGATCGGGCCTGTGGGGATCAGGCCAAAACTGGCTATCCAACATCCTCCAAGGGGTCCCAGATTGCAGAGGCCAGGCCAAGGGACCCCACTGGTGCACAAATTTGTGCACCGGGCCTCTTGTTAAAGATAAAACCCAATGAACAGGGTCAGGAAGCTCACAAAATATATTTGTAATAAATAGTCCTAGGAAGCAAACACTGTGCTATGTGCTTGTCATAGACGATCCCATGTAATCCTCAGAAACTCTGTGAAGCAGGTATTACTTTTGGCAATTATTCTATTTTAAAAAGGAGGAAACTAAGGCTTAAGGAGATTAATGTGGTCATTCATGAGTTGGTATGAAAGCCTGCACATCAAACACCACACTGTTTCTGTTCATTTTATTTCACTTTAAAATAAAACACATTAAACATGCATTATGCACTTACTATATGCCAGGCATTGTTTTAAATACATTATAAAGCTCTGACTGGTTTGGCTCAGTGGATAGAGCATTGGCCTGCAGACTCAAGGGTCCCAGGTTCGATTCCAGTCAAGGGCATGTACCTTGGTTGCGGGCACATCCCCAGTGGGGAGTGTGCAGGAGGCAGCTGATCGATGTTTCTCTCTCATCGATGTTTCCAACTCTCTATCCCTCTCCTTCCTCTCTGTAAAAAATCAATAAAATATATATTTTTTAAAATCATATTAAAAAATAAATACATTATAAATATTAACTAATTTCTTCCTTATAATATTAAATGGGCATTAAAATATTCCTATTCTGATAATGAAACTGAGGCAAAGAGAAGTTAATTAACTTGCCTACAATTATACAGCTAGCAGGTGGCAGAGCCAGGATTCAAACCCAGGCAATCTGGCTTCAGAGTCCTGCTCCTCATCTGTGCTACTCACACAATGCTCCCTAAGAAGAATTAATAAAGACTCAAATTTTTCAATTTAACCTCAGTACTACTGTAAGTACAATTTTTCAGGAGGATGGATAGAAACAAAGGGAAAGAAATATTTTATGTCAAATCATTTCTCTTTATTTTATATACCAATTAGAGAAACTGAAATTCTTCTGTATTTGAGAAATACAGAGCAAGTAATAACCATAAAATTCTATAGTCCTGTATATATCATTCTTAGAAGAGACATACAAGGAGGAAGTCAAATTCAAGCCTCTATTTTTTTTCTTCACTACTGCAGAGGAAATGAAAGGAATGTTTTTTATTTCTGCATTTATAAATCCTGAGAGGCAAAGACTGGAAAATTTTTGAGAAATCTAGGGTGAAGCAAATATTCCAGAGTTTAATATAAAGGTCATTTTGTCTTAGAAACTGAAAAAGTTTAATTTCAGAATAAAAGCACATTGAACTTAAAAAAATCGATGTGGCTACCGCCTACTTTGAGCCAAACTTTCTGTTAAACTTAAAATGGAACTTTCAGATCCATAAATTGCTGACTTTTATTGAGAATAATACTTTGAAATTGATTTGGTAAAAATAACACCTGACTCATATTGTAGATGTGAAGAAAACTTTTCTACTTAAATGGTGAGAAAAGGCCTTGATTGGTTCCTGTGCCACTTAAACCAATTTAGACCCTTTCATCCAGGGCCTGAAAAGGTAACTCCATCCTGAATTCAGATAGTCTCATTAAGTCCTGGATCTCTTTTGTTCCCCACAGTCCCTGCTTTTTGACTCCGTCCATAAACTCCTTCAGGAAACCGCCATCTGGGAGAAAGCTACTAAACCAGCGCATAAGTTGGCATTGAACACAAAGGGACCATACCTACAATCCTCTCTTTCTCTCAGGCCTCTGTTCTCCAAAACAGTCCAACCATTTTGCTTAACACATATATATATAAACTGGTCATCAAAACATAGCTTATTTCCCTAGTAATACTTCTTCCTAGCCTTATACTTCATAGAATTCTCAACTTAGCCCAGAGAATTGTCCTGGAATAGAAACCACTAATTTGTACTAAAAGAGATAAGAACAGTACAAAAAAAGTGGACTTTGGACACTCTAAGAATAGATAGGCCGAGAATGCTATTTAGTTGCAAATGCAGTTTTGTTTTGTTTTTGTTTTTGTTGTTTAATGAAAGGTAAGGGCTGACTCAGAGGGCAAAACCAAGAGCCTAGGGAGTGGAACCAAGAGCTAGGAGTGACAATTCCCAACAGTAACACCACACGTTAGTGAGGAAACTGGCAGGATGAGCCTGGCTGGATTTCATGATTGCTATGGGCCAGTGATTGCTATCTGCCTCCTGCTTTCCCAGTCCTTTTAAATGAGTGGGTCTACAGCAGTTTACCTATGCCTATCCAGACACTGAAAGTTGGGTATTGTGGGGGTTTGGGGAAATAGGGAGATGTTAGTTAAATGGTACAAAATTTCATTTATGCAGGATAAATAAGACCTGGAAATCTAATGTGCACCATGATGACTATAGTTAATAATACTATGTCATACTTAAAATTCGTCAAGATTTTAAATCTTAAATGTTCTTATCACATACAAAAAGTTATAACTATGTGAGATGATGCATATGTTAATCAGTTTGACTGTAGTATTCATTTTACAATGTATACATAGATCAAAATAGCATATTGTATACTATAAATATATATAATTTCTATTTGTCAATTATACCTTAATAAAGCTGGGGGGGGGGCGTTGGTTGTGGGAGGTAAGGAGGAAGATAACTTTTCTTTTTTGGTCACAATTCCTCAATTTAGGAGCTGCACTGAAGGCGCCTCATCTTCCCCTGGACCCGAGATGATAAAATACTGGACTCCAAGCAGATATTTACATTTGAGGGTCTTGGGAAAGAGGGTGGGTATATTTTGCATGTGAGGGGGATGTGAGGTTTAGCTGCATGGTAGATTATGGAAGAGTGCATCTTCCAAAGAAAGCCACACACAGATCTCTCCCATTACACATGCTCTTCTCACTCTATGACTTGGACACTCCACCTGTCAAGAGGTGATAAGAGGTTCCTTCCCTTTAACATGGACAGGATTGTGACTATAGCAGAAGTGATGCTGTATGACTTCTGAGAGTTGCTCATAAAAGCTGGCACAGTGTCTATCTGGTTCTCTTGAGGGCTGGCTCTTAGCATCCAGTTACCATACCACAAGGAAGCCCAAGCTGAGCTCCTGGCCAAAGACCAGCAGCAACTTTCCAGGTGTTTGATAAGCCTTGAAAGTGGATCCTCTAGCTCCCAATTGAATGATGTTTCATGGAGCAGAGATAATTTGCCTTTGCCAAGCCCTACCAAAATTGCATATTGATGAACAAAATAGATGATTTATGCTATCGTAAGCTTTGGGGTAGCACGTTATATACAATGTGTAACTGAGTACCTTCTTGATGCTTCCCTTACCTGCTCTCTTCTATCTCTCCTTATTCCCCATTTCTTTTCTAGAATATAAAGCTGATCAATTCATGTCCCAAGCCTTTCTTATTATTTTTCCATTTGGATTTCTGCCACTAAACTGTATTCACCTTGAAGCCATAAATGATTTCTTAGCATTATAATAGCATTAAAATTTTACTTAGTAAATCAGTTATCAAAATATTTTGTTCCTGGAACTTTATTAGGATCTTTAATAAAGATCCTTTATTAGGATCTTTAATGGAGTCTTGACTCATAACAGGTAAATTCTGTGAAACTGATTACCAAATTAACAATACTGCTAATTTCCCTTTAATGAATCTGAGGAAAACATTAACAAAATTAATTCACTTGCCAATGTTAAAATGATTTGTACTAATAGATTGAGAGATATCTTTGATGAAAACACATTATGACTAAGAAACTATGGTTGGAAAAATCACCACACATTTCTTCATGAAGAGATGTTATACTGTTTTGCCTAAACCTTAATAATCTGACTTTGATAAATACTGCACTGTAAATACAAACATAGTTCTTTTTATTATATAAAAGCATAGCATTGTAAGCATTTCTAAATATTCAAGTATAACATTTGCTATTACCATTTCTGAGAATTTCACACTTTTTGTTAGAAAAAATACTGTATATTTTTTCTAAATATTTAGAAAAAAATTTCATTATTCCCTGTGTAACACTTTTTGTTAGAAATTTCACACTTTTTGTTAGAAAAAATACTATATATTTTTTTCTAAATATTTAGAAAAATATTTCTTTATTTCCTGTGTAACGCACAACTACTCCCAAATTTCCACTGCAACAAATTTTTGGTATTTGCATTCTTTTCAGCTTTGCTTCTTAGTAATTATTTCTTCCCAAGGCAGGCTATTTTTTCTTTTATTATTTATATTAGATTTTTATAAAACCCATTTCCTCCAAAGAGGTTTAGGTGCCTGGCATACAGAGATTTTGTGTGTGTGTGTGTGTGTGTGTGTGTATGAATGTGTGTGTTTTTTGTTTTAATGAACATCTTCCAAGCACTATAATAGCAAAGAACAACAAAGTTAGAAGGAAAAGATCACAAGTGAATGACAGAGTAGCAAGGTCAAAATGAACAGGGGTCAGTTTATTTGTAGACAGTGAGAACTCAGGGAATTGTGAAAATAACTCCATCACAGTGCTTCCCTTGGGAAAAGAAGGTGTTGTGATCTCTCATTTTCAAGTTGACTTCAGGATCCCAAGTTCTAGGTTACTCTGCTCTTTCCTGTCTCTTATATTTGTGTTAAGAATAGGAAATTCAATAGCAGTCCCTGCTCTGTGTATATTATGCTGGAGTGAAGCAAGGTTAAATGCGGAAGCAGCCTGAAGTTAATGACTCTATTTGACTTTTGGCACATTTAAACTCATGAAAGCAATGAATTAATATTCCCCACTGGGGGAGGGGGGATGACAGTGGGTTTGAGATAGAGGAAGGCACAGCAGGCAGTGAAGAGAGTTCTGTGGGTCCCTTGCCCTGAGGGGTGACAAGACCTCCAAGGGGAAGGCTGGTCCATCACACTTACAAAAGTGGAACCTTAGACACTCCAAATGGGGACTCAGAGTTAGAACCAAGCAGATTTAAAGACCGCAAAGAAATGTGATCTTTATCACACACTGATTTTGTGGGCGGAGACTCATTTAAAAGTGGCACATCTTTGGCAAAGTAAAATGGGAAAAGCACACACCAGTGTTCCACCTGTGTCACACAAGAGTATTCATATTTACACTGTGGAGATTGTGACTTCCTGAGAGATATTTTTGGTAGGGGGAGAAAAGCTATATAATAAAATATAATAAAAACATTTTTTTTAAGTTGAAGAGCTGGTTGAGGGCCTAATAGTGAAGGGTTTTAGAAACAATGAAAATAAATTTGGACTCCATTTGGGGGATTTCTATTATAGGAGTCACGTGATCTCTTTTAGATAGAATGCTCCTTCTGTTGTGTGCAGGTTAGATCACAGGAAACAAACGAGTAGCAGGGGTGCACCTGTGGGGAGGGTGTTGTAGAAATCCAGTCGGCTTAGATGAACGTGAGAAGATTCAGGATGTATTTTGGATAAAGGTAATATGAATTGCTAATAGAATAGATCAGAGTGTAAAGAAAAAGAAGGGATTTAATATGATTCTTAGGTTTTAAGTCTAAGCAATCGGATGCTTAGTGGTTCTATTTACCAAGTAGCAAAATTTTATAAGTAAAGGTCCTTTCATCACACAGTAAAAAATACATTATCAAAGCTGTACCCATTTTTTAGTTAGCTGCTAAGGAGCTCAGAGACACAATTAGCTTCACATTATAGTTACTGGCACCTGAGATTTCTGACTTTTTTATCTACCTACATAATTTATGTTTTTGTTGTTATTTATTTAAGATCCTATTTTATAGGTCAGTGGAAGGTTTACTTTTTTAAATAGTGGATATTCACTTTTTGTACTTATCTTTCCAAACTATTTGAGACTAAATCAATCATTCATGAAACGGATTTTTTTTTGTGGCCTTGGGTCCTAAGGACTTGATCTTATTCTTTCATGAAATAACCGCATCATTCCCAGCACTACTTTTGAGTGCTCTGTCCCCCAGGATTTTCACTGCCTTCTTACTTGGCAGATCATAACACCCCAACCAACTAGTGATGTTTCCATTTTATTACCACATATACCGGAAATAAAATTATCAAATCGGTTCAGAACATCAAGTCAATTCATTAGGGGTGAAAGCAAGACACACCCAAACAAGGAATGAAATCAAGCAGGAACTAAAATTGAATATGGATAGAAACAAAACGAACAGCTTATCAAATAGAGCATGCAGCCATATAGAGCAAACATTTATTCCAAATATTTCCACCAAAAGGAACCAGAGATGCCTAAATAAATGACTGACTCCAGATCTGAGGCAGGGAAAGCACAAGGTGAATTTGGGACATTCAATGCCAGAAAACAACAATGCACTAAAAAACCAGCAGTTTATGCCATAAGAATAAAAGATCCCCAAACTATGAGTCCACAGAGGCATCTGAGAGAGAGAACAGGGGGTAGAAGGAAGCTCTTCTTTGCAAAGTATGCCAGCTGATAAACACAGAAGGGGGCGTCTGGTTCCCAGTCCAGCTTGGAAGTTATCACACCATCCCAACAAGTAAAAAGCTGAACCATCTAAAAAATCAACAACTCTTCTCATATTATAGAGAAGTGGAGTCACCCGGCAAAGCAATGCCTCAAAAATTGGAGAGACAGGCGGATCCAGAGAATCTACTGGAGCAAAAACCCACCAGCAGGAACCTCTGCAGGAACCAGTGCAGGGATAGGAAAACCTGTGACTGACAAAGGGCTGGAGGCTCCGTGTGAGCCGAACTCCACGGGCCTAGTCAAGAGGGTGGGGGAAGGCTTTTGTGAATTTTACCTTCATGAGCTTTCATAGAATATCAAAGAAAAATCCCCTGTGCTTCCAGCAGGGGGCAGGGAGGGAGGGGGGAAGCTATTACTTTGAAATAAACAGGAACATTCTGTTCCTAATGAGGCCTGCCAAGGGAAACCAGTTAATCAGAGCAGCCCGACTGACCTAGAGGAAGGGAAATACCCAGGTCCCGCCACTTTAGCCATCCTGTCCATCTAAAGGGGGGTGGGGGGTGGGGGAGAGAGAGAACTGAGAAGCACTAGGGAAGTTCATAGGCCAGGGGCATGGGCTCCCTAAAAGACAGAACCAAGTCCTACACGGCTTGGCTCCGTGAATAAAGCATCCGCCTGTGGACTGAAGGGTCCTGGGTTGGATTCTGGATGTGCAAGGACACCTGCCGGGTTGCAGGCTTGATCCCCAGTAGGGGAAGTGCAGGAGGCAGCGGATCTCATCATTGATGTTTCTCTCTCTCTCTCCCTCTCCCTTTCTCTCTGAAATCAATAAAAATGTATTTTTTAAAAATATATTTTAAAAAGACAACCTGAATGATGGGGTTGTAGAACACTTCCAGTCACCCACACCTTGTCACCACTTACGAAAGGCTTATTTATTGGAGTTTCTTTTACTCCACACATCATGTCCACCTTTCAACAAAAGGTGTACTATGAGGCGAAAATCACAGTCTATAGAGACAGAGCAAGTATCAGAATCAGATTCAGGCATGGAAGGGATGTTGAAATTCTGAGATCAGAAATTTAATATGCTAAGGGATTTAATGGAAAAAGTAGATAACATACAAGAAAAGATGAGTAATGTAAGCAGAGAGACAGAAATTCTAAAAAAGAATAAAAAAGAAATGCCAGAGATAAAAAAACAACAACACCATAACAGAAATAAAGAATGCCTTTGATGGGCTCATTACTAGACAAGACCTGGCTGAGGAAAGATCTCTGAGCTTGAGGCTATGTCAATAAAAACTTCCAAAACTGAAAAACAAAGAGAGAACAAAAAGACTGAAAAACAAACCAAAAGATTCAGAACAGAATATCCAAGAACTGTGGGACAACTACAAAAAGTGTAACCTGTTGTATAATTAGAATACCAAAAGAAGAGAAAAAAGAATAGAAGAAATACTTGAAGCAGTCCTGACTGAGAATTTCTATAAGTTAATGTCAGACAGCAAACCACAGATTCAGGAAACTCTCAGAATACCAAACAAGATAAATGTCAAAAAACACAGACGGAATAATAAATACAGAATTTAAAAAAATTAAAATATAAACAAAAAGTCCACACCTGATAAATTTATATAAAGCTCTATATCCTGAAACAAAATCTATTATTTCAAAATAGATATTTTGTCTGTCAATAGACAAAATAGCATACAGAGAGGAGAAAATATCTTAATTTCTTTGGGTTCAATTGTGTGAAGAGCAATGCACATCGCAGTATAGAGCCTCTGCTCTTACCATTTCTCCTGTACGTATGTTTCATGGTCAGTACAACAAACCTAATGGGGATTCTGAGGCAGACCACGGAAGTGAGTGATTCCCTGCCCACTCCACCAAGACCCGAGTCCACCCACCAGCTTGGTCCAGACTGTGTGTGGTGGGCTGTGTGTGTGCCTAGGGCAGGGTTTATAGAGCCCTAAGTTCACCTGGCGGAGAGAAGTAACTTAGAGTCAGATCTAAGCTGTGTCAGAAGGTGATCCCACTATCCCTGCAGTTCCCAGGTCTCCAGTGGGGAATGCCTTCTGCTGGGCAGATGTGCCAATGCAGAAAATGGACACAGAGAATCTGAATTATACACAAACAGGCTAAAGGAACCCCCATCAGAGACTAAATAAATGGCTTTAATGGCTTCTAATTTTAGGTAGTATATAAGAGCATATTTATTTTTTTGACCTTACAAATAATTCAGTATTTCATCCCCTAGATCGTATGCTCTCTTAGGCCAGGAATTACCATGGTGTGTTTCTTCTCATCACATGTGGTCAACTGCTAACACGGTGACAATCTTTTATTCCTCCTTGCATTCACATATTAGGCAATGTGACTTCGCAGCTACTCCTGTAAAGAGGTGAAACTTTTCCTTCTTCTTAAATGAAAGCTAGCCTGTGACTTATTTTGAATGACAGGATGCATCATCATTAATGCTCTGCTAGTTCCAAACATAGGGCTCAAGAGGTCTTTCATGCTTTTACAAACTTGCTGATGTGAACAAGCCCAGGCTAGCTGGCTGGGGGGTAAGACACAAGAAGCAGAGGCCACTCTAGTCTAGCCAGCCTCAGCTGACCCTACAGCTAACTGCAGATGCATGACTGAGCCAAGCCCAGACCAGAAGAAAAGCCAGCTCAGCCCAGCCGAAATGCCAACTTGCAGTTAAGATTTAAATAAATAGCTGTTGTTAGCCACAAAGTTTAGGGGTGGTTTATTATGCAGCAAAAGCTAACTGGTACACTACAATCTTATTGGCTGCTACAGAACCAGACATTTAGAAGGCACATATCACAATTTGAATAAATAGTTGTTGAATAATCTAATATGCCCAAGGCGTGTTAAGTACCAAGGTACAGAGAGAACAGACATGGTATCTCTCATTAAGGAGCTTCTAGGATAGCAGAAGAGATAAACAATTAGATTATATTTGCACAAGATATTGTGGCAATCCGAGACAGTGGTATGTTTGGGATGATGTGAGAGATTCCCAGGACCCAGATTAGAAGAAGCTCCATGAGGAGGTAACTCATTCACTGAGTGTTAAAAATAATTAGCAGAAGTAACTAGCTGAAGTTGTGGTGTGTGTGTGTGTGTGTGTGTGTGTGTGTGTGTGTACTATACAAACATAGAGAAAGGTATAGAAGGCCACAAACAAAACTGCCCAGAAAAATGAGACTGGAGTAGAGGAAGGGAATATGAATAACTGTTAACGGTTGCTCTATTATCAGCTATGTGGACCTGAGCAAATTACTTCAGCTAAGTGTTCATTTCCTCATCAGCAAAATAGGATATGAGTGGTACTTGGACACGAGATATTCCATGTGAAGTACTAGCATAGTGCCAGCATATAACATTTATTCAATAAAGGCTATTATTATTGGGGGGGGGTTTGTTTTGTGGTAATAAGCACATATTTCTTTGGATTTAAAAGTATTTCAAAGGCAATGAGGAGCCATTGCTACATTTTATTTGGCATTAATGTATGCAGCAGTCTTAGAAGACAATCAAAATATACACTTGCTATTTAAGTAAGGGTGAGACAATTTCATTTATTCAACTTTCTTCAAGTTCTGAGTGCCTTCTGTATGTATCAGCACTTCTCCAACATAAGGGATTCCAAGTAACAAGACCTAGGTCCTGCTCTCAGAGAGCAGCCAGGCTGGTAGGTAAGATGGCCTTGGAAGCAAATGGCCACAATTCAATATACACTGTTGTTATAGGGAAATGGATCAAGTTCTATGAGTATCATGGGTTGGAAGTGCTAATTCTGGGATATGGGGGGATGCAGAGATGCTAAGGACAAAGCTTTAAACATTAAGATTTGAGTGATATATTGAATGATCACTGTCCATTCCTGTGACCTCCAATGTCTCTATATGCCACACCTCCCTATTACCCTCTCCATTATATCAGAGTGCCATTTCTATTCTTGCATCTAGTGTTTAAGATTGCCAACATGAATGCCTTAGACACCAATTATAAAAGGAATATGATCATTATATAATATTATATAACCTAGGCCAAATATAATTAAATTACAAAGATTGCATACTTAGATTTACCCCATCCTCAAGTCTCAGAAGTGAAAGTTAGCAATTTTCTCTATTGTTAAAGGAACCCAAACTTAAAAATAGCTCTCTAAACTCAGTTATCTAACCACACAATTTTGCAAAATTCCAACTTGATTATTTTGAACCCTGTGGCTCTGAATTTCATAAGTTTGAAATTTGTTGAATGTCCGATCATACATTAAGAGCCATGTTATAATTTATCCCATAAAACTGAAATGTTTGGGAAAATAAAAATCCCAGTGAAAACTATTAAGAAGCAAAATCCAACACGAAAAACTTTGAATAACTTTTGTTATTGTATGGATTACTATATTCAGTTTAGCAAGAGCAACCACCGGCCACCTCTCCAATCTCCAGGCATCAGCAGTCCCACAGCTGGTGGCTCATAGGGACCCTTTTCACTAGGGACCCTCACCTGTGGATCCATATTTTCAAATTTCACTCTTGTGTTCAGTTTGTGTCTATTAACAGCACAATATGCCCTTTTATCATGTTAGCTGTTTTAAATTTATCTGCTACACCAAAATATACTGCAAGAACAAGTACAGAATAGATGCCATGGGTTTTCTTATAACATAAGAAAAATCCTCAGAAGTTATCAAATTTCTGACTAGGTTAGAAAAGTTAAGCCATCTTTTCTAACATCTAGTGACCCCTTCTTCCTTTTTTAAACTGTCTCTCATCAACTGCACCCTTAAATAGGAAAGACTATAAATGAGATTAACATAAAATAATGTTCCTTTGAATGACTGAAATCCCTAAGCTTCTCCTTCACCATTATCCATTATGAAAAAATTATTTTTACATATTCATGTACTCCAGTGAAAGCTACTTCAAGTGGTGCTAAAATGTTTCCTAAAATTAGACCTGTAACAACCCATTCCAATATGCTGTATATATTCTGTGTAATTCTTATACTTGAGATATTCTCATTGATGAGAGCTATTTTAGCAGCTCTTGTCCAGTTAGTAAACTGTAGGACTGAGATTCAAACACAGCCAGTCCAGATCCAGAATCTTCGCTCTTAACTATTATGTTCTATCACTGAAGTTGAGGTTGATATCCCATAGAAAGTCCTTAGTACATGTTAGCTATTATTATTTTTACTGTTTGATGTGAGATATATACATATATATATGTGTGTGTTCATATATCTATATATATATATATATATATATATCTGTGATATATATATATATATATCTTCATACATATATATCTGTGATATATATCTGTCTATAAATATATATATATATATATACCTGTGATATATATAACGAATATGTAAATGTGATAATTTTTAAAAAATCAATACAATGAAAAAAACTAACCAAAGGAGAAATAATTAAAATATTATAAGTAAATTAAGAAATTAAAAGAAAGTAAAATATATGATCAGTATTTCTGCCATGTGTTTTCTTTGGTCTACTATGGCCATTTATTTTTTTTTTGGTGAACTGATAACTGCAAAAGTAGCATGAAAGTGATAGTACTGAACCAGATCTTCCACAAACAAAAGAAGAATATCATGCTGAATATTAAGATAAAACTTTGTGGAGGCTCAAGTAACCAGCTAGGAAATCTAGGAGACAAACTAATAATAATAATTGTTATTGTTATTATTATTATTATTAAGGAATGTTAGAATCCTTTATTTCTTAGAAGGCATACCCAGCACTACACTTTTAACAATCAGATCCTCATGTGGATCTTGATGAACTCATGCATTCATGCATGAATTCAAATGATAATATGAAGACTTATGGTTAGGATGTACCAGGTGTACCAGTTAATAATGCAGATTTTTTTCAATAGATGAAGTTACACATATGTTGAGATATATATGCGATTTAATATGTATGCTATTGTGTTGTATTGACAGCAAGCTTCAAAACTTGCTGAAGGTGTTAACATCATAGATATTTTTACGCTTAAAAATGTTGAATTTCATGCCAAAAATAAAGAGCATTTGCGGGAAATTTTAATTCATTACTTTATTTTGAAGAAAAAGTTATTGTATACTTCGAGAAGCTTATAGTGAACATGCTCCATCTCAAGATACTTGTGAACGCTGGTTTAATCACTTTAAAAGTGATAATTTCGCCAAACCGGTTTGGCTCAGTGGATAGAGCGTCGGCCTGCGGACTGAAAGGTCCCAGGTTCGATTCCGGTCAAGGGCATGTACCTTGGTTGCGGGCACATCCCCAGTGGGAGGTGTGCAGGAGGCAGCTGGTCGATGTTTCTAACTCTCTATCCCTCTCCCTTCCTCTCTGTAAAAAATCAATAAAAATATTTAAAAAAAAAATAAAATAAAAATAAAAGTGATAATTTCAATGTGAAAGAAAAAGAATGTCCAGGTCAACTGAAAAAGTTTGAAGGCCAACAATTACAAGCATTATTGCATGAAGATGCGTGTCAAACTCAAAAACAACTTGCAGAAAGATTAAACGTTGCTCAGCAAACAATTTCCGATCGTTTACAAGCAATGGGAAAGCTTTTAAAGGAAGGAAAATGGGTGCCACATCAACTAAACAAAAGACAAATGGAAAACCGAAAAGTCATCAGTAAAATGTTGCTTCAATGGCACGAAAGAAAGTCTGTTTTGCATTGAATTGTGACTGGTGATGAAAAGTGGATTTATTTTGAGAATGCCAAATGCACAAAATCATGGGTTGATCCAGGTCAACCATCAACATCAACTGCAAGGCCAAATCGCTTCAGAAAGAAGACAATGTTCTACATTTGGTGGGATCAGGAAGGTGTGGTTTATTATGAGCTACTAAAACCATGTGAAACCGTAAATACTGATCAGCAACAAATAATCAATTTGAACCACACTTTGATCGTGAAACAACCAGAATGGGCCAGAAGACACGGCAAAGCAATTTTGCTTCATGAAGATGCACCATCAC
The DNA here is from genome assembly GCF_000412655.1 of Myotis brandtii. Classification (NCBI taxonomy): domain Eukaryota; kingdom Metazoa; phylum Chordata; class Mammalia; order Chiroptera; family Vespertilionidae; genus Myotis; species Myotis brandtii. The sequence continues at coordinate 6,592,161 of NW_005363247.1, forward strand.
ACACTTCAAAACCAGTTAAAGACACGTTAAAAGATCTTG
>NW_005363247.1:6592282-6609117 GCF_000412655.1 Myotis brandtii
TCAAAACGTACGAAGAAGTGGAAAATTGGGTCTCTGAATTGTTTGCCTCAAAACAAGAAAAGTTCTATTGGGACGGTATCCACAAATTACCTGAAAGATGGGGGGAAGTGTGTAGCTAGTGAATAAAGCACTTTTGATGCTTCTCTTGAAATTATTGTGTTTTCTTTGATTACAAAATCTGCATTATTAACCGGTACACCTGGTATATCCCTGACGCTCCTGTTTGGACATGTTTTCTGAAATATATTGTTATACTTTTTTTTCCATAGCTTGAAGCAAATGGCCTGCACCTGAAGAAGACAGGATACACTCCCCAACTGACTCAGGCACTCCCCTCTCCCTGACTGAGTTGTGTGCCCACCAGATATCCTGCTATCTTCCAAGGACATCCTGTTGCTCAGGCAGCTACCCCAGCTGGCTGGTGCAACCTGACCCAGGCCCTATATAAGAGAACATAAACACTCCCTCGGTGCTGACACTGAAACACTGGTCTTAGCCCACTGTGAGAGAATGTAATAAAATTTCTTAAACTCTTACAACATCTCTTGGCCTGGCTCCTGTTGGTGTGGACTTAACACTTACCACTTAACTTTTTATTTAAAAGCATCTGTTTAAAAGAGAAGGTTCTTGCATAGCATTTGAATTAATTTTCTAAAAGAAAATTTTCCCAATGTATTGCTACTTTACTGATTTCATTATTATTGTTATTATTATTATTATTATTATTATTATTATTAGAGAGCGAGAGGAAGGAGGAGAGTGAGGGAGGGAGAAAAAGAGAAAGAGAAACATCAATTGTTTTCACTTATTTATGCAATCATTGGTTGATTCCTGTCTGTGCCTGACTGGGTATGGAACCCGCAACCTTGGCCTATCAGGAGGACGCTCGCTCTCACCAGCTAAGCTACCCAGCCAGGGCGCAGTGTATTGCTACATTCATGTGGATATATTAACAAACTTAATTTTTGATAAAATAAATGAAACAGTATTATTTTATCATAACTATATATTCCACCAGTTAGTAAAAGTTTTATTTTACTTTCATATAATAAGTGATATAAAATTATTTAAAGGTCAATTAATCTTTTTAATAAATAAAAATATTCATAACAAAATAAAAGTAGCATACTGATTTACTCAACATCTTGATATAATGAAAACAAGTGTATTCTGAGTGCTGATTGAAATTTTATTATATTTTGCTACAGCAGAACCTTACTTTCCAATATTCTTAATTAGTATGCTTTCTGCAGACATTTGCAAATACACAAGTCACCAGGAAGTACTACCTCAGGAGTAATAGAGGGCCCAGACAACTTGAAAGTTCATCTTGTATTTATAAACCAAGGGGAGAAAAGAGTCATATCATTTTTTTTGATATGACTCTACAGAAGTTTCAGCTTCTACTTGGTCTGACCTCATGAACCTAAGACAGTACCTGGTAAGGACAATGCAGTGTAGTGTTAACTCAGAAATGGACTTCCTAATGGAACTTAGGGTCATTATTGGGGCCTCTTTTGTCTGTCTTGTCTGGGGAATGCTGGGACCCTCAAAACTTTTCATAGGAATTAAATGCATGCGAGCACTTGTAGCCCAAAAAGGACACTTAAATAGAACCCTGGGAACTTTTGCCAAGTCCCCAAGAGACCTAGGCTGGGATGCAGGAAAGACAGTGTCTCATCCTCACACTCCAGGAGACCCTCTTGAGAAGAATGGGACATGCCGGAGCTTCTGGCACTAGCATCAAGCCTGGGAACACGGCTAAGAGGGAAGTCCAGGAATTGTCCCTACATGAGTTTCCACCAGGAACAGCTGGAACACATGTCAGACTAAGCAGAACTGGTGCTAGTAGATGTTTGTTCCAGCACGTTTCATCTTCAAGAGAATAATTTGGTTCACAATGGGCACAATATCCAGAACAAACATGATGACTAGGCTTTCAATATTCTCCATCCCACGAAGGGAGAATACATTTTCCCACCACATCTAGTAGGTTTAGAGGCCCAGCAATCCCAAGTAGAGGCTTAAATCTATTACTGAATCCCTAAAAACACCAAGTGTACCAGGACCATAGAGCTCATTAGAAGGAGGGTAATCTAGTTTCAAACTTACGATCTATTTTGCATTTGTGGTCTGTTGCCAATTGCTACCATTCCTTATTTGTAACAATTCCTGGGGGTGGTGATCACCTGCAGGCATCTTTCTGGGGAACCACCATGCCCTATTCTTAGGACATATGATTTCAGTGGAGCTGACCACAGGTGGGCTGCTCCTGACCCAGGTCTGGCCAGAATACACTATTCCCCTGCAAACAGTGATGGGTTCAGGGACGATGAGGCCACATAAGGCCACTGAGACTCCCAGGATCAGACCAGGACTTATGCTAAAGATACCTACATATACGGTTCTCCTGAGCAGGCTAGCTGTCGGGGCAAGTAAGTCCGAAGCGGCGGGGGGGATCCTCTTTGCCTCCACATGCAGGGAGCCTGCCAACACAGAGGACAGCAGGATCCAAGGCAGAAAGAAAAAGGGAGAAGCACCGTGTACTGATGACAATGAGGACACCCTTGGGTCCTGACAAGTCTGATGTGTATCCCTGGATAGCTCAAATACTGGAGCCAATAAATTCCCATTTTGTTCAGGCTGGTTTTTCCATCACTTGAAAATCAGAGAATCCTGACTGACTTGCTTATATTTCTCTATTCGCTTCAATTCAACAAGCATTGATTGAGGACCCGCTGAAAGCGAGGACCTGTGCTAGGTGCTGGGACTACAATATGAGTGAAATATAGTTGCTCATCTCATGGGAGTTCTGTGTTTGGCAGTAAACCCAAGATTCAGAGGTTCCCTCCAGGTTAGCAGGTCACGTGCTGTTTTGAAAGCACAAGTCATGGATGTCTGTACTGACCCCATCTCACTGGACCAGAACAGTCATTTTGAAGGGCAAGGAGAGGGAATAACACTCTAGTGGAAAGGACGCTTTAGAAAACATAAAACTGGCTATGTCGTTTTTCAGACTAATAAAGAATAAAATTGTCCTTGTGACACTATTCTATCAGAAGCAAAATTAAAAACAGTATTCTAAAACATAATAGAGAATATTGTATTCAGAGCTCACTGTACCAAATATAACCACGTAAAAAAAATAAATTCATACTAAATTTAGTTGAGTGTTAATTATGAGGGAGATAAAAAATAAACTCAGAGAGAGCATGAAACATGAGTACACAATAATTTAGGAGTTTATGTACATAGTTTTGTATTTAAAATTATTTACTTTGAGAACTTCAAGCTTTGTCCAAAGAGACCCTGTCCAAAGATCCTGTATTAATATCATTCACCATTTATAAATAAACAGTAACACTTGATCACAAAAGTTTCTTAAGTAGGTCATAATAAAAAAAGATAAAATAAGAATTAGCATATAACTTTTACAGAAATAAATCTGGTGAAAAGAAAACTCTAAGTAAAACTAAGAAGTAAAGTTTGGTTTTAGCCCTAACTTTTCTGAGCTCTCAGCTTTATTTTATACTATTCTGCAGCTGCCATGTGCTCCTCTCTTCTATTAATTTGGAAAATTCTCCAAATTCTAAAGGTATTTATCTCCTTTTTGTCCAAGAATTGACCACCCACAATTCTTCAGCAAGGAAGAATGATATGCTGATACGGAGTCTGAAAAGCAATTTTCCTCAGGTGGGATGTGGCTAGGAAAGCTTCAATCAATTTTCTGTCCATTTAGTCTCACCATTCAGAGGCACTATGAATGGCTGTATCAAAAGAGAATTTGGCAGTTCACTTTCCAATAACATGGTTACAACAGGGCAAAGGAATCAGCCAAATCAATCTGAGTGTGCACTACAGTTCAGAAAAACAAGACATCTGTGCTCTACATTCCTTTTTATTTCCATACCTTGGGTTTATTTTACTTTCTCCAGTATCCTAGGAATTTTTTTAAAAGACTGAGCCTTACCTGAGCTGCCCTTAGGAAAGGGATGTTTCACTCTCTTCAAGTGCTCTTGGCTTCAGGTACAGTTATGGGAGCAGCCAGCCTGACTCTGGACCACACATGGAGGACCAGATGGAAACCAAGACCCTTTGCTAACAGTCCGGACAGCTCCCTCCTTCCAGGTCTCAGGCACTGACACTCTCCATTAGCTGGCACCAAGCAAACTCACCAAATAACTCACAGCCAGGTGTTAATGATTAATAGTAAGTTTAATGTATTATGGCTCAAACACGAGCCAATGATATATTTTAAAAGAGCAAAGCAAAGGGGATGGGATATTACAATGGAACCTCAACAACTGAGGCAGCTTGTAAAGTTTGTAGACCAATAAGCATCCTAACAGCCTTCAAATAAAATCAATTTTATAAAAGTGATCCCAACTATCATAAAGAAAAGAATGGCCTTGCTAACAACTGGTAAGTCACCCATGTCCACATACCTTTCCCTTTTGTACCATCTGTGCTGTTTCATGGGTCATAATATCCACCAGTACACGTAAGAAGGTCCCTCACATCTAGTGAATGCTGATAAATATTTGTGAAGGAGCCTTACATGGGCTAAAAGAAATCCAAAACAATCAACATAGCCTTAAAAGAATGAAAATCCAGAAAGAAATATTAATTGGTAGAAACAATAAGTGGCTATGTATTGCTCAGTATCTACTACATGACTGATTTTACTTAAAAAAATTAAAACAACACTTAATATGGCATTTGAAGGAATCACAAAAGAAGTAAAATTATTTTCATTGTAAAATTAGTGGATGCCTGGCACATGAGGGTTGCCTGTAAGGACATGTTCAGCACATTCACAAATTTACCAAGAGTCTGAATTAACCAGCACACATACTAAGGTCCATGACCTTTTTCCATCAGGAGGCTCAGCTGCTCTCATAGATTATCCAGAATTCAGGGATGTGCATTCAACAAATTCAGTCTTGACCACTTAGGTTTCCCCTAACACCAAAACAAACAAACAGAAAACAAAAAACGAAACCACCTATATTTCCCAATAGAGGAGGATGCACTCTTTGAGCAAAAGCAAGGCAGGCCCTAGCTGGTTTGGCTCAGTGGATAGAGCATCGGCCCCGGGAAATGAAGAGTCCCAGGTTCAATTCTGGTCAAGGGCACATACCTCGGTGGCAGGCCAGGGCCCTGGTTGGACTGTACCTCGGTGGTAGGCCCTGACCTGCTTGGGCCCATGGGGGAGGCAACCAATCCATCAATGTTTCTCTCTGTGTCTCTTCCCCTCCCTTCCATTCACTCTAAAAAATAGAAAAATATCCTCGGGTGAGGATTAACAACAACAAAAAAAGCAAGACAGATATCATTGGAAATATAAAAATAATACAAACTAGAGTCAATTTACAATGCTGAGATGCCCAATAAAATTCTAAAAGCCCTTCCCCCTCAAACTGGCAGATACTTATAAAATCATTATCAGAATAATTACATTTTAAGTATCTTTTATTCTGAATACAAATTCTCAGAAGATGGGGACATTTTTGCTCACCAAGTGAGGTGCTTGATTTGCTAGCCATATTCTCTTTACTCTTACCCCTTCAGGCTATCCCTTTAAATTCCAAAGTCTTCAAACTATAGATTGAAAAAAAAATTTAGTACAGAAAGAGTCAGAGCTGGATCATCAATTTCAAGTCTAATTTTACAATTGAGGATGGTGAGAACTTGCCTAAGGTCACACAGAAGCAGAAAATAAGATCAGAAGACAAATCTACTGACTTCAACGAGGGAGTTCTTTCTTTCTTTCTTTCTTTCTTTCTTTCTTTCTTTCTTTCTTTCTTTCTTTCTTTCTTTCTTATTTAAAGTATTACATATGTATCCTGAGGGAGCATTTTCTTATGCACCTACCTTATATCTCAGCCCAGCAGTTCTTGGTCATGACATTCTGCTGTAGGTTAATTAATACCTTTGTCAGAAGACAATTTACTTATATCAATACTTCATCAGTTCAAACGTTTGCGGACAAGCAAAACAAGTCAGAAGTACTTTTGCATAAATTCCCATTTCCTTTTAGAAGGAATATGCAAATTTTTTTTTTTTAAAAAAAAAAGAGTAGGTAGGTTTACTGGATTTAGAATTCTTACACTCAGCTAGTGGGCATGAAATATTCTCCCCAAAGCAACATGGCTTTTCAAAACAAATTACCACTGGGCTTTCCACAGAATCTTCTCTAATCAGGTGGGATCAACTTGCACTGGGCAGAAACAGCTTACTCTGCAACAAAATTTGAGGACCCTGTCACCCCACCATCACCACCACCACCATAATACAGATACTGTGAATCCAGCAAACTTATCCACTCTTACTTCGTGTGTTTTTCTGGGAAGCAGCTACCTAGCCAGTTACATTTACCAGCAACCTCTGCAATCTATATGGGACCATATTTACCAGAATGTAAAGAGATGTATGTCACTTAATAGCCAAAGTGAATGAAAGAGTCTGTGTCTTCTCTTCTCTGTCCTTTATCCTTCTCCTTCTGCCTGAACATGAGGATTCCAAGACCCCCAGCAAACAACAGTCCAAATATGAAAGGAACCTGGATTCCAGGAACGCTCAGAAAGACACACACTAGGTGTTGTGTGAGTGAGAAATCAACTTCTATTGTGTTAAGCCACTGACTTTTTTTGGTTTATTTTTTATAACCACTAGCAAAACCCTAAGTGACACATTGACTTTACTAGCTATCATCTATGGGCAAAGCAGACATTCTGATACTAGTTGCTGCCAATAAATAAGGAATAGAACATATCAATTTTATTATTAAACTAGAAGCCCAGTGCACAAAGTCATGCACGGGTGGGGTCCCTCGACCTGGCCGGAGATCGGGGCCAATGGGGGTGGGGGGCGGCCTGCTGGGGGGAGGGACCACGAGAGGTTGGCCCCAGCAGCAAGCTAACCAATGGCCAATTCCACAAGGAATCAGGCTCTCTCCTCCCTCCAGTCTGGGTCCAGGGTGCAGGTGAACCAGATTCAGGGCTGTCAGGGCCCCAGCAGCAAGGTCTAGGTCAGTGCATGTCATAGCTACTGGCTAGTCGTCCAGTCTATCCAGTCATTCCAGTTGTTCAGTCATAACGGTCGCGTAGGCTTTTATATATATAGAAGATTTTCCCCCTGTCTAGCTTGCTTCCAAGATCACAGTCACTGGCTAGGCTAAAATAAGTTCAGCCAAAATTCAGAAGTTCTTAGAGTCAAGCCAAGCATTTAAAAAGACATTTTTATTCTGTCACTATGGTGAGTGATAAGATTTATTACAAAATAACACCTGACTTTAGATTTCTGCTATCATTTATGTCTCTGTTAAGTTTCTGAAATCCATGTGAGAGATTGTACTATTTTGAAGGGGGAAAAAGCATTAATTCCAGGTGCTAAGGTGCAAGATTCTTTTGGAAACACCTTACAAATCTGTAATAAATGAGGTCCTAAAACCTGTTCATATATTCAAGGTTCCGACTAAAATTAAAGTTGTGCCTCCTTTTTATTTAAAAAATACACAAGGTATAAATCTCCTGTGGCCAGTAAGTCTTTGTTCAAATGATCATTTAAATACCAATGGAAATGTTTATTGTCTATTTTGCATGCTTTTATAAGAACTAGTAATGGTGACTCCCTCTTTAGAAAGAATAAGGAAAAAAATAGAGGCGCTAGTTTTTGATTTGGACTAAGCTAGGAAAATCTGACCAGGAAGGTGCCTTCCCACGGGGCAGCTGAAAACCAAAGGCTGGAAATAAAGGGAAGAGGGGAGTCCCACAGTGTGTCACAGCTGTGGCTGACAGGATGACGATTCTGAGACCCTCTACTTCCTACCAAACCCAAAATCTATTTTCCCGCTTAGCTTATAGTTAGTTAATATCAGACGTTGCTTGCATTCTCACACTCTCAAATCCTTAAGCAATTTCACCCATTTTAACTTTGTGTCATACTTCTGAAAAAACAAGGCGAGATTACCCAGAAAGAGTTTTGATGTAGACAGAACTTTTTACTTAAAACTATACATACAAAAAAAACCTTATTATCTTCAAAAAGGGTCTAGCTTACCTAAATTGAACATTAAAAATCAGTAAGCCCTGGCTGGTTTGGCTCCATGGTTAGAGCATTGGCCCAAGGGTGGAAGGATTGCGGGGTTCGATTCCCTGTCAAGGGCATGTATCTGGGTTGCGGATTCAATCCCAGGCTGGGGCAGGAGGCCACCAATCCATGTGTCTCTCTCACATCAGCTCTCTCCCTCTCCCTCTCCCTCTCCCCCCTCCTTTCCACTCTCTCTAAAAATCAATGGAGAAAAAAAAATCTTTACTTATTGGGTGATGATTATTAAAAAATCAGTAAAATAGTTTTTCCAATAATTGTGACAAAATAACCAATTAATTTCCTGTGTTAATTTTTATCAGTTTTATAAAAATACTTCCTTCATGATGCTTTCCTTATCTTTTTCTGATGGATGTCATGTCTTTCCTTTTATTGATGTACCTTTTATGGCACTGTTTACCTCTTTAATTTGTTTTTTTCTAGCTATTTGCACACAGCTTATCTATACCAGCAGACCCAAGCTCTGAGGAAGCACATCTAATTTACCTTGGCCTTTTCTGTACATCTCTACCTCATATAGTGCCAAGCCAAACATTTTTAAAACAAATGTTTTGAAAGAAGCACACACACTGTAGAACACTATCAACTGGACCCCATTTGTAATGTCTTACAGAAAAAAATCCCTTTCCACATTTCAGTACAGGTGAGGACACCATTTCTGTGCCTTGCATAACAAGGAGGTGCTGCTAGACATTTTCCTAATAACTAAACTTTGCTCTGAATAATGCCAGAGAGCAGTTCTCAAGTTAACATCAGTAGATCTGTATCTAGAATAAATGCCCAAACACAAGCATTTAAAAAAGATATTGACTTAATCACCTTATTAGATGTTGTGTTGGAACTATTCCACAGTATTTCACCTACATCATTAGGTGACATTTTAAAATCAGAATATTATATTTTTAAATGCTAGTTACATACAACACAATGTAGCCTAAAGTCTGAAAATTATTAAAGATTGGGAGTAATTTTTTAAATGTTTTTAATTTTTGTTTAAAGGTCTAAATAGAAGCCTAGCAAACCCTCCTCATTTATTTATCTACCACAATTCTAATTTGTCTTTTTTTCCCAAGAAGTAATAAGAAGTCAAATTATACTTTATCCAATCTAAGATATTTATTTATTGTGCCATTAAGAAATAAAAGCATTGCCAACTAATTGTAAGATGCCAACAATTATAAGAAACATTTTAATTTCAGAATCAATGAAATGAGTTACTTAGCAGAGAACATGTAAGATGAAATAAACATGGAAATATGAAAAGAATGAAAGAAATACTTATTAAGAGTTAACTATTTTCTTTTATGATGTCTACTTATTGTTCTCAATATCATTATTTATATAATTATAGTGTCTATACTTTTAAAAGTATAATATATAGTCAGATTTTTAGTGATGTATTTTTATTAACTATTATGTTAGTGTAACCTCAAAGGTCAAGAGTAGAGTGTTGTATATACTTAGATATTGGTAAACTTGATTCCCTCCAAAGAGAACTAGGTAATAAAATACACTATAGGAAAGAGAATCTTCACTGTCTTTAAGTACCTTTTGAGCTAACTGCCATGTGCATATATTAACTACGCAAATTAAAAAATAAAACTAAAATAGCTTCTCTTTTTTTATAAAAATTGGGAAAAGAGAATATAATATGTAAAATGTTTGATTTTTCTAATGATTGGTTTAGGAAAAAAAAACAACAATTACAAACAGGGTTTATGAGCTTAGACTCATTGCAGGGTTTACCCAAAGTTTAGATGTCACTGAGGATCCATTAAGTGTATTTCAGAAGAGAAAACAGTTTTCCTTTAAGAGATGACATCCATCCTGAGATTTGCAAGAAAAACACCCACCTCTTTGCATGGGAAATGTCTGTCCGCCTTTTCACTGAAAACATTCACTGGGCTTCAGGAGGGGCAGAATTTACCATTCAGAACAAGATGATACTTTTAGTTTACAGAAATAATTTGGATTATAACAAGATCTGATCGTTTGGGATAAAGCCAAGTAGCAGTGTACAAATACGGGTTTTCTGGGGCATTCTTTGATGTCTAAATGCACAAAGGAGAAAAGAATTTTAAGGGTTATACATACAAATTGAAGAGTACTATCCTGTGTGCCCTACCTGTGGCCTCAGAGGGGCCATGGAAGTCCTGCATTTCTCCACCCAGCAGTGACCTGCTGTGGTGTAGATTAGGACTCCAGATAAATGAAGGTTTAAGACGAATTTTTACTTTTGAGTTTTCACCAGACTACCTCCAGCCGCCTAGCATTCTCTGCTTCAGAAAGTTTCAAATTTGAACCATAGGAGGGGGTGGTGGGTGAAGATGAGTGAACTGACAGATTTGTGTGGGAACACACATAATATCTGTCAGACTGTCTTTATAAAATGGGAAAATATAAAATGGGAAACGTCACTTTATAAAATGGGAGAATCTGATTCAAAATGTATGGATTAAACAAAGGACTCAAACCGATGCTTTAAAGCGTTCCTGACATCTTAGAAACTACTCAGCTTTTGATTCCCAATCCTCTCGGCCGTGATGCTGTGTCCAAGTACACATTTCAAAGTATCTGCAGCATGTATCTGGCTAGAACATGTGCCACAGAAAACCAGTTCTTGCATTATGGGCACTCTCCCCCTTACCAGAACACTCCCATAGGCTTTCAGCACCAAAGCCAACCCTAGATATCCCCAGCAGCACTCCAGAGAGAATCTGGTTCAATTTTCACTGGATATAGTCTTGCATTTTCCATGGCCTTTCTGTCAGTGAGACTTGAAAGACTGAGGGAAGGGGATTTTTGCAGGAGTGAGTAGAGAGAGGAATCAATAGTTTTGTCCTGGCCAATGTGAAGTTAGAGATGCCTAACAGAAATCAGAGCAGAGAAGTCACTTAGGCTTTTGACTCTGTGCAAGGGTCCTCAAACTTTTTAAACAGGGGGCCAATTCACTGTCCCTCAGACCGTTGGAGGGCCGGACTATAGTTTAAAAAAAAAACTATGAACAAATTCCTATGCACACTGCACATATCTTATTTTGAAGTAAAAAAACAAAACGGGAACAAATACAATATTTGTCTTTGCATGTGGCCCACGGGCTGTAGTTTGAGGACCCCTGCTGTAAAGTCTGGATGGAGCTCATGGGAAAAAATAACATTTGAGAGTCAGCAGTGTAGAGATGGGACTCTACACTGTGAGACCAGGGTGCAACGTAAAGAACGGGGCTGAGAACACAGCTCTAGGGAACTGCAACCTTCGAAGGGCTGATGGAGAAGAAGGAACCAGCAAATAAGATTCAGAGAGAATAACCAAGAATGCAAGAAATTAAAACTAATAAGTTAATTAAAATAAAATTTAAAACATGATGGTTCACGGAGAACTAGAGATGAAGTGGTTCATGTTAAGTGCTGCTGAGATGGGAAGTAGGGTATTGATAAAGAACAGTGCAGTCAGAGGAGAAATCATAAACCAGACTGCTTCAGGTTCAAATCCTGGCTGCATCATTTTACACAGTGAGACCTTGTCAGGTTATTTAGCTTTCCAGTGCTTTCATTTGTAAAATGGGTATTATAATCAGACCTACCTTATAAAGGTGATAGTAAAATTTAAATTAGTTAATATAGATTAAATAATTAGAATATTGCCTAACACACAGTAGGCATTATAGAGGTGGTATTATTATGATGATGATGATCATCACCTTTGGCTTTGGCAAGATGTTGACCTTGGTAGAAGCCATTTCAGTGACATTGTAAGAATAAAAACCTACTTTACTATATTGAGACAGTAAGAGATGAAGAAAAGCGTAGAGTGAGAAGAAACACTTTAAGCTATGAAGGAAATGGAGGAGTAGATGGAGAATGACATGTTGAAAGAGGAATTTTTGCTCCTTTAATTAGAAATGAGTGATATTAATTCATGTTTATATGCAAAATGGGAATTATTCAGGAAAAAGGGAAAAAATCCAGAAATAAGAGGGAAAGAGATCATTGAAAGAGTCAAGCTCTGAGCAGTGGTTGGGATCTGGAGCCTAAATGGAGCAGGACTTTGCCTGCCATCATCATAAGAGATGGTCAGCCAGGGCCATAGGTCAGTAGATTTGGGTAGTGAGAAGATGAAGTACAGCATGTCTAAGTGTATTTATTTCTCTGAAAATATTTGGAGAAACTATCAACTGGGAAAGGTTTCTGGAGTTTTAAGAAGAAAGAAGAGTAAAAACATTGTCTAAGAGAAGGTGACTTTATTATATAAGAGGGGTAGGATTGCCTGGCAGTGTTAAGCATCTATTTCAAATTCGTAGTAATAAATTGTAGTGAGTCAGGTCAGCATTATTCCAAAATATCCTTTCAAAAGCACTTCCAGTGCTTTATATAAAGAAAATACATAACACATTTCTCTTGTATTCTCTCCACCTTAGATAGTTGAACTTTAATATAACTTATTTAAAAATGTTATTATTTGACTTAAGAATTTGATTATTTCTTTAATACACAGGGAGTTACATATAAATATTTTATTATTCAATTAAAACATTCATTTTTCAAACTGAAACATGAAATTTCTCAAAGATTATGATTATTTTTCAAATAAATCAATATTAGGGCCATATCTAGTCAGATAATATATTTCAGGACACCAGTAATTGAATGTCTGTTATGCTTTAGGTTCTGAAATGCAGTACTTTCTTGTTTGAATCTGAGAAGGATTCCCAAACTGTATTCTGATATGTTTTCTCTTTAAAATGATCCTCCTATTTGCAATCCTTGCTCCTTCCATCACTATCATTTATGATACATATGCTGAATGTATAATATTATCCTAGCCTTTACAGAAAAGCAAAGTCATAATTCCTATGTTTGTGGAACTTACACATTCTATTATTTTCCATAAATATATAATCCTACTATCCTGGATTTTATGATGACTAAAACCACTCAGTCAAATGATTCAATAAAATATAAAGGGTTGTTAGGGACCTCAAAGATATTTCTCCCATTTTTTTCTTTCTCTTCTTACATCACCTCAGGACTTTCATCTTCTATATGTCTTTTTATCTTGTTTTAGAATTTAAAAGTGCTTTTATCTGGACATCAAAGGTATTACTTCACATAGAAGAGATTATAGTTAAACATAAGATCTTTCTTTCAATAAACTTCAGTAGTGATCAGCAATCAAGAATTGGGGTGCATTGAACTTTTATCCTTAAAAAGCCAACCTTTTAAAAGGTCAATCATTTTTTAACACTGAAATGTCACACACATTAAACATTAGGATGTACATGTTTTATGAGGAAGGTAGGGGAATGATGTCCATTAATTATTAGGAAATTAGTCCAATGTGCAACTCTTAGGTTTGTACCTCCCAACCTAATTGCTTGTTCAATTGATGGTATTTATCTTTTTAGGGTGTTCAAATGACTCAAGTATTGTATGGACTGAATTGAGTCCTACCAAAATTTATATGATCAGGCCCTAAGCTCCAATGTGATGCTATTGGAGGTAATTAGTGGTAAACAAAGTAATAAGGCTGGGGCCCTATTCCAAGGGGATAAGTGCCCTTATAAGAGGATGAAGAGACACCAGAATGTGTTCATTCTCTCTCTCTCTGCACAAGCACAGAGGAAAGACCATGTGAGAACCATCTGCCAACCATCTGCAAGCCAAGAAGAGGTTCTTACCAGAAACTGAATGTGCTGGCACCTTGTCTTGGACTTCTGGTCTCCAGAACTGTGGGGAAATAAATTTCCATTGCTTAAACCACCCAATCTATGGTATTTTGATATGGTAGCTCAAGCAGATTAATACAAGTATATATTTATTTACTTCTAGGTACGTCAACTGTCTTGTTTGAGTTTTGATGGAATCATTTTAAACATATAAACTTATATTGAGGACAAAGCAATAATGTGATCACAATATAACTATTTGCTATTAGCTAATTAACCTCAGCTGCCACCTGAGTCCCAGGTTTCCAACCCCCTAATTCTGTTCTACTCTTTCTTTTTTTGTCATAGTAGTTACCACTTCTAACATACTATATGATTTACTTAATTTACTTCTAACATACTATATGATTTACTTAATTTCATTTGCTTTGTAACTTTTTTTATCTCTCAATTCCACACTAAAATGTAAATTCTTCTAAGGCAGGTCTCTCTGTCTTTATTCATTGATGTATTCCAAGCACCCAGAATAAAGCTGGTTTTGGAGTAGACATTCAAGATTGGATGAATGAATAAATGAATATAAGTTTTATTAAGTGAAGTAAATTGATTTTTGAACATGTATGATTTACTTAATTTACTTCTAACATACTATATGATTTACTTAATTTCATTTGCTTTGTAACTTTTTTTATCTCTCAATTCCACACTAAAATGTAAATTCTTCTAGGGCAGGTCTCTCTGTCTTTATTCATTGATGTATAAAAGTTCAATGCACCCCAATTTTTGATTGCTGATCACTACTGAAGTTTATTGAAAGAAAGATCTTATGTTTAACTATCCAGAATAAAGCTGGTTTTGGAGTAGACATTCAAGATTGGATGAATGAATGAATGAATGAATGAATATAAGTTTTATTAAGTGAAGTAAATTGATTTTTGAACATGTATTTCAGAATTTATAATTACATAAGTATGCCAACTCCTGACATAGTCACCCTAGGGAGGGGGCTCTATCTTTATTCCAGTTATGCCATTACTCAAAAAATAAGAATGTCTTAATCTTTGGTTTATGAGCAATATAAGAAATTAGTCTTATTACCTTATAGTTATATATTATTTTTCAATATAATTATTAATTTTTAGTTCAATCATCTATTTTCTTTTTCAACCTTGTTCAAAATGACTTGCAGTTCTCACCCAAAATCAAATTCAACCTGAAAAGGCAAAGATTTGTGACAATTTCATAGAGAATAAACAGCAATAAAAATCTCTCCTTGCACAATCACCAGAATTGAAGAAAGAGAGCCCCAGCGACATTCTACAATGTTATTAGTATCAGTACGGACTGCACATAACATTTGGGGCAGGACACATAACTATTGCTTCTCAAGAAGCATTTGGATGATCACATTTGACAGTGAGTTTGTTCTTTTATACCTGTGTTTTTCCATCTCTGGCTGATTTAATTAAAATTTTTAATTAAATACTGAGATGTGTAGGATATAAAGTACAAGAAGAAGCAAAGGCATAAAAAATTAACAAAGTGACACATCTTTAGAAGCTATTTCATGGGGCTACCTTTTATAAACAATCTCGTTTTTCCAGTAAAAAAGTATTGCATGCTTAATGGGGAAAACTCAAAAGACACATTAAAGAACAGAGAAGTGTTTTGATGGAATTTCCCGGTGTGCAGAAAATGAGTGAGAGGCAGGCAGGATGGCCGCACCTCCATCTCAACCAGCACTCTGGCTCTCCACTCACAGGCACCCTCACCTACTGCAGTTCCCTGACTGCTCCCCCTCTGGTCCTGCTGCCTCAGCACCTTTGTTAATGGCTCTTTCCTCTCCCAGGTGTGCTGTCCATTTTTCCCTTCATCTGGTAGCTCCGATCAGTACGGACTGCACATAACATTTGGGGCAGGACACATAACTATTGCTTCTCAAGAAGCATTTGGATGATCACATTTGACAGTGAGTTTGTTCTTTTATACCTGTGTTTTTCCATCTCTGGCTGATTTAATTAAAATTTTTAATTAAATACTGAGATGTGTAGGATATAAAGTACAAGAAGAAGCAAAGGCATAAAAAATTAACAAAGTGACACATCTTTAGAAGCTATTTCATGGGGCTACCTTTTACAAACAATCTCGTTTTTCCAGTAAAAAAGTATTGCATGCTTAATGGGGAA
Organism: Myotis brandtii; assembly: GCF_000412655.1. Classification (NCBI taxonomy): domain Eukaryota; kingdom Metazoa; phylum Chordata; class Mammalia; order Chiroptera; family Vespertilionidae; genus Myotis; species Myotis brandtii. Next base: position 6,608,243 of record NW_005363247.1, read on the forward strand.
AACTCAAAAGACACATAAAAGAACAGAGAAGTGTTTTGATGGAATTTCCCAGTGTGCAGAAAATGAGTGTGAGGCAGGCAGGATGGCCACAGCTACATCTCAACCTGCACTCTGGCTCTCCACTCACAGGCACTCACCTACTGCAGTTCCCCGACTGCTCCTCCTCTGGTCCTGCTGCCTCAGCACCTTCGTTAATGGCTCTTTCCTCTCCCAGGTGTGCTGTCCATTTTTCCCTTCATCTGGTAGCTCCGCCTCACTAAACAGATCCTAGCTTTAACATTGCTCCCTCAGGGGAGCCTCCTGTCACTTCCAGATATGTTAGGTTCCTTCTATTTTGGCTTTGTAGCATTAATCACAGTGGATGGTTATAGAATGGGTGACTATTTGATTCAAACCTGTCTCCACAGTTATTTATGTAACACAAGGCCAGGAGCCATTATTGTTTTGCTCACTAGAAGTCCTTCCAGTGTTTCTCGATGGGCCCAGTGCAAATAGATGCTCAATAAATACATTCCTCCACTCTGCACACACTTTTCAAGGGATGACTGCCTGACAGGAAGCAGGTGAGGTGCTGGGAAAACTGGAGATGTGTATATCTTGATTCTAGCCAAGCTCTTTGGCTCATATGGAAATCATTACACCTGGTTATCAGGTCCCTCTGAGGAGGTCCTGAGCTGCTTTAAAATGTGAGCATTGTGCTAAGTGAAATAGGCCAGTCAGAGAAAGATAAATATCACATGATCTCACTCATTTGTGGAATATAATGAACAACATAAACTGATGAACAAAAACAGATCCAGAGACAGAAGCATTGATCAGACTGTCAAACCTCAGAGGGAAGGTAGAGGAGGGTGGGGGTAAGGGGGAGAGATCAA
>NW_005363247.1:6609171-6633644 GCF_000412655.1 Myotis brandtii
GGGGGTAATGTGGGGATAAGGACACATATGTAATAACTTAATAAAGAAATTTAAAAAAAACTGAAAATAAAATAAAGTAAAATTTGATCATACTTATTTTTTCAAGAGATACTATAAGAAATATATATTAGAAAAATATCTGTGTATCTTTTGAAAACACAATATTAAAAACCTATTATCTGCAATTAAGATCCATGTCATAAATTTCTCATATAAAAAAAGGTTTGCCATTCAAATGAATTTGTGTGCCTCCTATTACTTTGGGTCTACATGTTTTAATACATAAAATGCTCCAAATCTATTTTATAAATAGGTGAGAGTGTAAATAATAAGTAAATATTAGACAATTATTTGTTTCAAAGTCAAGTGTTTTAGTTATTTTAGTAAGTTCATGCTTTTTGAAACTCTATTTTTCTTTTTTAAATATTTTTATTGATATTTTAGAGAGAGAGAGAGGAAGGGAGCAGGAGAAAGAGAGAAACATCAATTGGCTGCCTCCTTCACATCTCCTGCCAGGGATCTAGCCCGTAATTCGGGCATGTGCTCTGACCAGGAACTGAACCAGCAACCTTTCAGAGCATGGGAAGATGCCACACCAGTCAGGGAAAAACTCTATTTTTCATATCTTGAGTTATTAAATATTATTCCACTAAATGCATTAAGATACTTAATCTAGCCTCAATTCTGATATCTTTATATATGTTATAAGCAAGATAACATTAAAATGGCATATGATACATCAGTATTGTGTAATAAGCCTTTCTATCTTGTTTTATGATAACAATCACCTTACTAGCTCAAAATTCAGTGGATTGACACTTTGGGCTGAGTTTAGTCAGGCAGGCCTTTTGCTTGACTCACTAATGAAGTTTCAATCAGACAGATTTTCAGCTGGGAATGGATGGTCCAAGATGACTTCACTCATATATGTTGGTACTGACTGTTAGCTGGGCCACAAGTCTCCAGCAAACTAGCCAGGGCTTCTTCAAACACACAGCACCTAGGTTCTAAAAGCAGCACGAGAAACACAGTTTCAAAGTTCAAGTGCTTTTCAAGGCTACTTGCAACATATTGCTAATACCCTATTGGTTAAAGTGAAATGCATGGTCATCTCAATGTCAGAGTAGGACATTGATACAGGGAGGCCTGATTAATTGAAGGCTATCACTTTAACAATTAAGACAGAATATAATAATTAAATTAAATAATCTTTCTCCCCCATTTAAAAAATACCATTGCAAGCACTGTCTTTGACTAAATAGTACACAATCTCTGGATAGCAATTGTGGCTTATCATATAACCTGTATTAGCAATTGTGGCTTATTATAACCTCTATTGCTTTTCTAGGGACTTGATTCACTTTTCAGATGGCAAAAGAAATATTCTTTTTTTTCAAAATTAGAAAAAAGGTCAGACTCAGACACTGGGGTATGTGAAAATCAATATTTAATTAGATCAAGCACATCCCCAGTACCAATGTAGAGAAATAAAACCAAGGGGAAAAAATGTATTTTTTGCAGAACAAATATGGAGACAGTATCTATAACTATAAAAAAATGTAGTGAATAACAATACTAATTTTCAACTTTTCATTCAGGGACCAGAATTACCAAAAAATCACAAAGATAGAAAAACAAATATTATCCTGGTAAAGTGAGGATACTAATGATAATTATGATTTAACATTTATAATTTGGATTCAGAAAGTCCTATGAAATAAACAAGCTCTCAAATCAAATGAAATATAATTATTAGGTTTAGTGAGCATTATAGTATTTTGGTTCAATAAACTAAGAAAAAAACATAGCCTGGTTTATCTTTCAAGCCAGTTCATTAAGCATTCTCTATATCTGAAAATAAACAAACATTAAGAGTCAGTCTCTAGCATGCATTTGGAAGTTTGCAATTAGAGTTCAATGTAATTGGAGTAGGTTTCAAAAATCTATCTCTAAACTACTTTGTTATCCTCATCTCCTGCATTGATAAATCCCCTCCCCCTCCAAGTGCATTAAAACACTTCATTCTTGCCAGGCTGGTGTTGTTCAGTGGTTGAGCGTTGATCTGTGAACCAGGAGGTGACAGTACGATTCCCAGTCCAGGAACATGGGCTTGATCGAGTGGGGGATGTGCAGAAGGCAGCTGATCAATGATTCTCTCTCATCATTAATGTTTCTATCTCTCTCTCCCTCTCCCATCCTCTCTAAAATCAATAAAAATGTATTTTTAAAGAAACAAAACACTTCATTTTTTTACATTTGCACATCTTGACAATCATGATTTCTATCCCTGGACATCCCCTCCCCCTCTTTTCAATCTCACCCATTCTTTTTCTTGCAGAAAAACCAGAGAAATGTCACTTCCTGGGTGAGTGACCTCAAGCAGAGATAACTGCTCAGTCGCTCATGTAGGTCCCACACTCAAAGCCCTGTAGGTCCTTTGTCTTCCTAACAGATCTTGTCCCCCTTTGGTTGGTTTCCTGGGTGGATGGCTCTGTCCACTCAGAAGAACCTGAGTTAGAGAACAGATTCATGACAAGGTATCAGCTCAAGCTATCTGCTCAACTGAAGACAAGAGGATGAACTGGGGTGACCTTGGGGTGGTGGTGGTGGTGAAGGAGCAGAAGGAAGATGGAAAATGAGAAGTTGGTGAGAGAGAAGGAGAGAATGAAAAAAATCAAGGAGGGGAAAGTGGGGAAAGAAGGAATCCAGGGAGAAGAAGTGAGGAGAAAAGAACAGCACTAGCTTGCAGAGAGCTTACAATGTGCCCAGCTGTAGATTTTACACACACTATCTTTTTAATGTTTACAATAACCTTATATCTTACTAGAGGCCTGGTGCACGAATTTTGTGCACAAGTAGGGTCCATAGATCTGGCCGGCGATCAGGGGCCTTCCTTCCCTGGCTGCCGGCTGCTGACCGGGGCCTTCCTTCATTCCACACCACCCTTTGGTTGTCAGCACACATCATAGCAAGCAATCAAACTCCCTGTCTCCCGGTCAAACTCCCGAGGGGCCACTTTGCATATTAGCCTTTTATATATATAATAAGGTAAATACTATTATTATCCCTATTTTTTGGACAAAGAAAGTGATGCACTGAGATAGTGAATACCTCATCCGGAATCTCACAGTTAAGAAAGGGTGGGGGAAAGAGATTTAACAAAGGTCTAGACATTCTCACCCAGAGCAGTAGCCAGTAAGCATTCCTGCCTCACATTGATCTGCCCTTAAAATCAACCAAGTAACTCCAGACTCTTGCCTGGAACTGTCTCCTGATCAATGTCATCAAGATCACATCCAGAGAAATTGTATTTTGCAAAGACTTTTTTGTAAAGTGCATCCCACCTTTTCATCAAGATAGGCTAGATTTTAAATCTCAGTGAACAAAAACAATTGCTAAGCTAAGTATTTGACTTACTGAGTATCAGTTTGTAGCAGAAATTCCTTCAGTATGTTGCTCCAAGCTTACTTTCAGAGATGTCATAAGCAACAGACTTATAAAATCTAATGCTGTATTTGTTGCTGGTTTGTTGCTTGTGACCTTGCTCCCTGCTAGAGGAGGCAGGGAAGACTGCACAGGGGAGCTATAATCTAGTGATGAAGAGAAAGGCTCTGCAGTTGTTCAAGCCCTACCTCCAACTGCTATAACGCCACCTATAGTTTATTGGAGTTTCTAAGCCTTAGCTTTATCCTCAATAATATGATAGTCCCTAGCTCATAGGGTTGTGAAGATTATAAAAGAAAAAGCTTGCAAAATACTTAGAACAATGCCTCACACATAGAAAGTGTTCAGTAAATGTCATCAAGCCATATGCCTCAATACAAAAATTCCATGTAATTTATTTAAAATGTTCATTCTAGGAAAGGCTTTGCCTCTCCTGAAGAGTTGACATACTTTTATTTTTTAATTTTTCCTATTATTGCATTCAAATTGAATTTTTTCTTTCTTTTTTAAATTACATTTATTGGAGTGACATTGGTTAATAAGGTTATACAGTTTTCAAGTGTACATTTCTAGGATACATCATCTGTACATCACATTGTGAACCCACCACCCAAAGTCAAATCCTCTTCTGTCACCGTATATTTGACCCTCTCTACCCCTCCAAACCCTCCCACCTTCCCCCCCACACACACACTCTTTTTCCCTCTGGCAACTTCTTTTATGGACACTGTGCTTCTCTTTTAGTCCTGGTCACTACTAAGATCTGAACCAAAATTTCATCTCAACCTTAGCAGCTTTGTGCAATTCTGTTGCTTGCTGATCCCTCATCCAACATTGCTTTCCATTCCATCTATATTTTCCCTCACCAAAATTATTTGTTTGCATTGGTATATACATTATTGTAGGCTGTTTCAAATTTGTGGTATGTATAAAAAACAACAAATGAATGAATAGTATTATTTATGTTTACTCAGCCATCAGGAAAGACTGATCCCCTAAAGTTGTGAACATGTTGGTTTCCCCTAAACTGAACTTGATGATTTGTATGTAACATGTTATTAGAAAATGTTCACTGAATTAGTACATGAATACTGAATTACAGGGGATATAATACTAAATGAAAGCTCTACCAAAAACATTAAATTTCTAGTTCTAGATAAACAATTATGCAGGTTTAAATATTTTCAAATTACTTGGAATTTATTTTTCAATGAGAAGTGTTTTTCCCCATTTGGGGTCATCTTTCACAATCATTTCAATTAACACCCCTCTCATTCTCGCAGGAGAACTGCTGTGCTGAGTCTGCTAGTGAACACCGTGGTTGTACACCAAGATGCACTCACAGACTTTCCTGTCAGGCCCCCATTAGAATGGCAACAATGTTGGAGCTGCCTAGGAATGAAGAGAGCCATGGTATCCTGCTTTAGATGAGAAAATAAGGTGCAGAGAATTTATATGATCTGAAGGTGGTGACAGCAGAGCTCAACAAGAACGCAAGCTCGTCAGTCTCCATCCAGGTTCTTCTCACTATACTCAGCTGCAACTTTCTAGAAAAGCCAAGAACCATATGACAGAACACTAAGTTAGCTACATATACAAAGAAAGAATCAGCTGTTCTCTCACTTCAGTTTTCCTCTCTAAAATGCCGACTTACACAAACAAACTATTTAAACAGAAATTCTGTGGAGCAGATGTATTGGTCTGGCAGGGCCTCAGAAAAGTTTAGGAAAAGGTCTGCTAACAAAAGCCTTCTCACCTCTCAGCTCACAAAACAAATATCACCTTCCCATAGAGACCTTTCTGACAATCCATGTAAACAGCTGTGCCTACTGTTGCCTTCACCCCACTAGCTGTCCCCCAGCATAACAAACTTCGGAGTCCTTATCACCATATATAATTATCTACTTTATCTTTAATTTGTTTTGTTGTTGTTGTTTGGGTTTGGCTTTGTTTGTTTTGACTGGCATTGCCTCTGCTGTGTAAAATGTAGATCTTTGGCATTAGCTGGATGAGCAATTTGTAACCGGTTTTGACTGGCATTGCCTTTGCTGTGTTAAAATGCAGATCTTTGGCATTAGCTGGATGAGCAATTTGTAACCGGTATCTGCATAATCTCTGGACAAAGTGGTATATACTACATTATGTTATGTATGCAAAATCATGTAACATATTTTAACTAGTATCTTGTAATGTTTCTGGACAATCCATTATCAGTTATTTTCAATTAGATTCTTTTCTGAAGTGTTACATTTGTCAGCAATTTTATTTATATTTACTCATCTACATATATATTTTAAAGAATTGTTTACTGTGCTATCTTAAAATTAGTTTAAATCTTCAAAAAATTTAGAACTTGTCTAAAAGCTTTAAAATATTATCTTTCAATACTCAGTTTAGTATCAATTCATAAATATAAACAAGACTCAATACACCCATCCTAAAAGTTAGATCTTCATGTCAAAGCCCAAAATATAAATGCTAAGAACAGAAGAATTAATGCATGCATGACAACAGCCAGAAATGTGTCCTGGTCAAAACAAATAAAATATAACTAAATAAATTATTCTTAATGTTTTTGTATTCTAGGGAGCTTTGTAAGAATATACCCAACATGAAGGAACAGGGTTAGTGATTTACACATATTTGCATGGTGTTCTTTCTGGCAAATGCAAATTTCTTAAGGAAATAAAATGATCTAAAAATTGCAGCATGTCAAATGAGAACAAGTACAGGTGAGAGCAAGATTTGCCTGTTGCAGTATCTTTGCCTCTCACTCTGGGAACAGGAGAGCTTCTTTTTACATTTCTCTCTTCCTCCTATAACTATTTTAGTCAAGGGAATTTTATAAGAAGTCTCAAAATCAACCTTATGAAAATATGAAAAACTTAACAAAAAAGATATTTTGAGCCTGATACTAGATAATAAGAATTCTTGCTCCCCAGAAAAAAAGATCAGTTTCTAGATAAAATATTTGTATATGTAGCTACCTACCCAGGAGCACAGTCCTAAACCTAAGTAACTACAGATCCGCAAAAGCTGTCTCCTCATGCCCAGCATGGCTCACTGGTTAAGCATCGACTTATGAACTTGGTTCAATTCCCGGTTAGAGCATATGCCCAGATTGCGGGCTCGATCCCCAGTGTGGGGCATGCAGGAGGCAGCCCATCGATGATTCTCTCATCATTGATGTTTCACTCTCTCTCTCCCTCTCCCTTCCTCTCTGAAATCAAACATATTTTTTAAAAAGCTGTCTCCTCATGAGCAGCATCAAGTGCTATTGCCCTACTCCCCGCTAAGCTGAGCTGAGAGCTCCTTAAGAGGGAAAATGGTCAACAATTTTTATCTTAATTAGCACATAACCCAACACAGCTATCCCCTTCACGTTAGGGGAGAGTGATTTACCATGCCATTTCTCTTCCCTAAAAAGCCTCAAAGATGGGATTGTACCAAGTTGAAACTTTTTTCACTGTAACCTACTCAAGCTTGCTAACTAAGATACTTAAAATTTGACATTTTAATAAAATCTCATTAGTTTAGTTCTTACACATTTGGAATTTATGATTAGAAAGTTAACCTTTGGTTTAATTATGGACATTTTAAAAGGACTTAACCAAGCAAATAAAAAGGGTAAGAAATTTCCAATGGTAATATGCTGGCTACTCAGGAAAACAGTCTTTTATTTTATTCTTTATTATTTTTAATTTATTTTTATTGAATTTATTGGGGTGACATTGGTTCACAAAACCATACAGGTTCCAAATGTACAACTCAATAAACCATCATCTGCACACTGCATCGTGTGCCCATCACCCCACACAAAGTACTAGTATCTTTCTGTGCCCATTTCCTCCCCCTTTGCCCATCTCTAACTACCCTCCACCCCCTTTCCCTCTGGCTATCACCACACTGCTGTCTGTGTCTATGTGTAATATATGTTTTTTTGCCTAATCCCTTCACCTTCTTTCATCCAGCTCCCAATCTCCCTTCCCTCTGACAATTGTCAGTCAAGACAATTGTCTTTTAAAAACCTACAAGTACCTATGATATCATTGCAATTAGCTAGTTATTAATAATAGGAAAGGAACAAAGGGGAGGCCAGACATTATAGGCATGCCATCTGGGCAGCTTCACCAGGAAGCTGCAACTTCACACTCCCCAGGAAATCACTGGCTCATTCCCCACAGATCACTGGGAGAAGGGGTCCAACAAAGGGGAGACACCTGGGAAGATGCCAGTCAGTCATACCTGGGAATAGAGATCATTGGCCAGAATGGGTTTGGCCACTGCAAGCCCATGACAATTTGGGAATACATAATCCCCTAAACCAGTGGTCGGCAAACTGCGGCTCGCAAGCCACATGCGGCTCTTTGGCCCCTTCAGTGTGGCTCTTCCACAAAATACTGACTTCTGCACATGGGCCATGAAGTTTCAATTGCACTGTACGTGCGCACCCGCACGTGGTATTTTGTGGAAGAGCCACACTCAAGGAGCCAAAGAGCCGCATGTGGCTCGCGAGCCGCAGTTTGCCGACCATTGCCCTAAACAAAGTAATTGTCTCTCTTGGTTCTTGGTTCATGGCTCATGGCTCATGGGGCTCTCTCATTCCTGCTTCTGTGCATTCACCTGTATGGCCCATGGCCATGTGGACCCCACATGCAGTGGACTAATGGACTGCAGCTGGAAACACAAACTAAGCTAGCCTAATGCTGAATTGCACTGTCCCAACATGGAATGGAAGTTCTGGACACTGGCTTTGACTTTAGATCTTCTGAAGCCCCAGCTGCACATTTTCCAGGACTGAATTAAGGGGACTGTGATTTTGCAAACCCAGGAATGTAATTCCATGCAAATAAAAATCACTCATCCTGCCTTGAGAGCCATATCATAAGGACCTGCCTCCCAGCATCCAGTGGGGAAAGGGATCCCCTACTTCCACTGGTGGACACCCCACTTCCACTGATAATAACTTTTACCTTTAGACCAGAATTATGATTAAAGCATGTTAGACACCTAGTAAGATGCTTGTCAAAATGCTTTTCTTTACAAAAAGACTTTAAAACTTTAAGAAAATACCCAAATAAGCACAATAAGACTTTACTTATAACTAGTTTTCATTTTAAACAATGACCACATTCATATACTGCTCCCAAAATTTTTTTATAGAAGAGCTACTATGAATTAAAAGAACTAAAACATCATTTCTTTTAAAATATATTCAAAATTTCATTCTTCATTGACTCAGATTGATTTGCCATTAGAATTGTACCTATAATTTTGTATTAGGTAACTGTCTGAAGCTTCTATTGTTGGCCTCATGAAGACTATACACGGTGTTAGCTTCCATTATTAGGGATTTTAAAACACAGCCGTGAGCTTGGTCACTGTCTCCAGAAAGACATCATGTGATTCTCCTGGTTGCCAAGTCGCCAGTTAACAAGAATCCTAACTTATCATGTGTCTCTATTGTAATACTAATTTGAATTGCCTGCCAAGAAATAAAGCTGACAGGAAAAATAATAACTTTTTACAAATAGAACTTGTGCTTATAATTAGAAATCAAACATGAGATTTCTACATAAGAAAAAAAACTAACTTGGCATGCTTGGAAATTTCATTCTGTTTAGGTCCTGTGTCATATTTCCTTGCAGGCATATGTGCTCCAAGTCTTCAGTTCCCAGAAAACCGAAAATTACCACTGTGTGTTTCCATTATGATAGTCACCATGGGTAAAAATAAATAAATAAATAAATAAAATAAAATAAAATAATCAGGGACTGCGAATCAAGAACACAGTCATAAAAAGTTACAAATTTAGCCCCATCAGTGTGGCTCAGTGGTTGAGCATAGACCCATGAACCAGGAGGTCAGAGTTCAATTCCTGGTCAGGGCACATGCTTAGGTTGTGAGCTTGTCCCCCAGTAGGGGGCGTGCAGGAGGCAGCTGACTGATGATTCACATCACTGATGTTTCTATCTCTCCCTTTCTCTTTCCAAAATCAATAAAAAAAAATTTTTTTAAGTTATACATTTAAATTCTGTTTAATAAAAAAACTTAAAAGCCTGTTTCAGAGTCAAAATTGAGACTATTTGCATAGAACCAATAGGAATGAGAAGAGCTCATTGGGCACTGACTAGTGATTGCTCTGACACCCTTGGGCCTCATGTGTATAGCATGAAACTTTTATGCTATACACACTAACATTTAATATTTAAAAGAGCAAGAAGAGCAGTCATGGCAAGAGACAGTAACCATGCAGCTTAAAGTCGGAGTGACTCAAGCCAGTGAAAAAGAACCTACTGCTTTAAATAGTGATGACAGATGCAGAAGAGAATATATACTATAAATATTACTGTGCAAATAAAAGGTATTATATTTCCTCATAATAAGAAAATTAAAAATTTTAATAGGAAAGACAGAAGGGCCAATGCCAAAGTTACATAACTATGGGTGACTAAGGAGCACCCACTTCACTCTGCCAAGGCTGACTGCCATGTGTCATGGCAGTCCCTTCTCCCACAGGTGCCCACCCACCAGAACACACTCACCTCTGGTACACGGACACAGGAACAGGATGCAGCTCAGTGTCTCTTTATTGAATTACTAGAGGCCCGGTGCACGGATTCATGCAATGGTGAGGTCCCTCAGCCTGGCCTGCGGGAATTGGGCCGAAACTGGCTCTCTGACACCCCTGAGGTGTCCTGGATTGCGAGAGGGTGCAATCCAGGCTGAGGGACCCCACTGGTGCACTATCGGGGCCAGGAAGGGACTGTGGGAAGACTCTAGGGTGTGTCCGGCCCATCTCGCCCAGTCCCAATCAGGGCTGATCAGGGCCAGCCAGCTAGGGAGGGACCACAGAAGGGCTCCAGGGCATGTCCGGCCCATCTTGCCCAGTCCCCTTCAGCCAGACCCCAGCAGCAAGCTAACCTACCAGTCGGAGCGTCTGCCCCTGGTGGTCAGTGCATGTCATAGCAACTGGTTGAAAGGTCAAATGGTTGGATACTTAGCATATTAGGCTTTTATTATATAGGATTCATGTGAACCTAGAGGTTCCATGACATATAGGTTTTAACAAAAACTTTTCCCTGTTTTACAGTCTTTAAATAGGCCCAATTCTCTACAAACAACACATTTTGCTATAAAGTTGTAAAATAAACTGTTCTACATAAATAAAAGTTCTAGGAAGGAGATTTTCAAGTCCTCAGGTAACAAAAGGAGTGCTTTTATTTTTAACCTTTTTTGATGAAAGCTTTCTAAAATGTAGTATCCCTTCTCCATATTTAAGTATATAATCTAATGATGAATCAAATTTTATTGATGGCTGGGGCATTATAAGCATCTTTATTTTATTGTTGATGTAAGAATGTCTCTGTTATCTAATTTCTTTCTCTTTTCTCTTGACATTAGATTATACCTGCTGTCATGGAGCCAGTCTCTAGCAGAACAACTCTCCTTATAAACTGCTGGTTTTGATCAGCTTTGGGAAAAAAAAAGATAATTGAATTTTATGCTATGATAGCCTAACTAAGAATCAATGAATCATATCTGAGGCCTAGGAGTAAACACTTTAACTTTAGCTGAGAGGTTTCCTCATTAACAGTCATATCCAACTAGTTTAGGATTAAAACAAAGACTTAAAAAATTAACAAAAACAACAATAAAATATCAAATAGGCATATTAATAAATTGAATATCTTTCTACTAGGTAATATGGTTATACTATTTTCTAACACCACAAAAATATTAAAATTAGAATTATTTAGCATTTCTTCTAAGAAAGTAGAGCACTCAAGTCAACTGAATTTCTGTTCTAAAAAATGATGCCATGGGAACAATATAGATTTTTAACTGTAATATTATTGCAGTAACCTTATTATCATATGATAGCTTCTGAAAGGGCTCCACCCAAGAGATGGACTTAATCACTATATACAGCCCACTGACACCATCTTGGGCTTTCTGCAATGCTGTATCCCTATCTCAACCTGTTTCCCCTCTTACCTCCTTCCCCTCTGACTTGACAGTTGGGATTAGGAGATTATACTATTTACCACTTGTTTTAACTTTCAGGATAAATCCTTCTCCACACAGATGAGCAGAGGTCAAGTCCCTGGCATTTCCTCTGTACTCCATCATTTGACCCAATGCCTTCAACCAGAGGCCAGCACTCCCAGAGCAGCCCCAAGTGCATTCTCTCCACACACACACACACACACACACACACACACACACACACACACATCTCTATGGCTCCCTCCATAGACAACCAACAGTTGCCAACACTTATGTACGTCTTTTCTGATGAATATTCTACATTATAGCAAAAGATAACACTTTGCCATTTATCTTTTCTTTAAACTAGTTAAACAGCATTTTTTTAAAAACAGCTTTGGATTATGAATTCAATTAACACCAGTTTTTAAAATCTAAAATCATTCAATTCAGTCAAAACAGTAACTAAAGAAAAACTGAACTAAAGCCTAAATATGTCACTTGCTCTCCATTACCCTAGTAAGATTCAGAAATGCGAAATGATTTGGATTTGTTCCTAATTTAAATCTGATCAAAATAGCAGGATCATTTCAAATACTATTCCACTATTTTTGCATCTTCAAATTAGGCATGCAATGGAAATGAGCTTGGGCAGGAAGTCTCGGGATCAGCAGACTGAAAACCAAAAGCCAGAAAAATGCATTCGATGTGTAGGGTACAAGATCTCTCTCACATCCTGGGCCTAAACTCTCAAAATAATTTTTGGAGGTTCATCACAGGGTAAACAGATAATATCTAGAATCATTCTCTATTTAGAAACTAGAGAATGTTACCAGATATGGAGAAAATATTAACTTTATAAGTGGTTAATTTGAACCCAGAAAGTGAATCTAGATCTATTTAGCTTCATTATTAAGAATTATAGTTAATTTCTCCTCCTTTGCTTTGTTCTTTTGGAAAATACTCCTGCAGGACAGGATGGCAGGAGAAAGACATCTTTTGACTTAATTATTTATATTCTGTGTCTGGGTGGAGTTTGCCAAAGGGGAAAGATACCATGCTAACTAATCAGGTACAGGAATAAATGTCAACATATGCGTTGTGCATGGTTGACTCAGCTGCCTAATACACCTGCTACAGATACCAAAGACATGAACTTGGTCCCAAACAGCCTTTTTGTTATAGACAGAATACACACATCCCTTTTCCTCACCAGTCATCTCATGAAGGGGAGATGAGCACACAACCTTATGGATATGGGCATGTGGTCCTGTAACTCCCATCATTTCCATTGAGAGGAAACAAAAGAAAACAGCCACAATCCTTATAACCAACAATATGCAATTATACTAACCATTGTGTACATATAAGAAGATCAATTAACCTAAACTGAATCCTGGCTAGTTGAACTAACCAGCTCAGCAAGCCAAGTACACAATACTGTGCCCAGGACAGCAGGTACTGACATCGTGTGGGGACAACAGTAGAGAATGAAATGAGAGAAAACGCTCCCAAACATGAATGTTTGCGTAGAAGTTTGAAAAGCTCAGTGAAATGGCAATAGATAAAGTTTCAAAGTAATGAAAAACATGTCCCTAGATCTGCTGTGTTGTTCTCTCCCTGCAGAGTGATCAAGAGGTAGCGAGCCAAAATGCTTTCTCATGAAGAGGAAATAAAAGCTCTCAGTTGCCAGGAAGGTCTGCAGGATTCCAAAGCCTCATTAGGAGCAGTCTTTGTTTTTAAGGCATTTTTTTCCACTCAGAAAAGTAATTAGAAGCCTTTGAATTATTAGTGTTTGTTTTTCTAAAATCAAAGAATTTTTATTATACTTCTAAAAAAGTTAACTTTTTATCTCTCTTCTCTAAAAATCATGCCGGGAAGAAATGCTAAATAATTTTTAATGATGAAAGAAACATTCCTTTTGGATAAAACAAATTTGCCATTTTATGTGCTTAGACACTGATATCATAACAGCAGTGCTGTGGACAGACACCTTTGAGTTGTGGTGGTTGTGGTGCTGTTGTTTTTCCTGTATTGTGTTTAAGCTTGTCTTGTCACACTGTGTCCCTCAGCCACCAACAGCTATTTGACACATGGTGTCCCCCTCAATAATGAACTAGGTGCATGCCCAGAACTTAGTTGTTTCTTGCTAATAGCTATTATGTGAGCTTCTTTCTATGAAATAAAAGAATTAGAGCAACTACTGGAAATCAGAGCACCTAGAGTACTGGAAAAGCTAACTTTAACTATGATGTACCTTTCCTAACAGAAAGAAGCCCACAGGTTTAGGGTAATACAATCTAAAGTGCAGTGTGTTCATGCAGCAAAAGGAGGTTTTTATGGCAACAGACACCTGAGGCCAGGGGACCATTCTCAACCTCTGACCACTTTTCTACCAGATGTTAGCTCCCCTGGTATTCATTTCCTCAATTGTGAAATAAAAGAATAGAATGAGATGAACTTGAAGTCCCATTTCAGCTATACAATTCTAGTATCCAACATAATGGACAAGACAGCTGCCACCACATTTACATACTAATTAAGAATTTTTTTAACTTACATAAATTAACTTCCTCAAAATGAAATTATACAGGATCCTAACTAAAAACTAGAAGACTAGGGCTTTGTGTAATTCTGGCAAAGAACTGAATCCTATAACTAAAATTTTGTGACTATTGACCAAAATTCCTACATGAAGTGATTTTAATATAAGTGAAATAAGAAAGAATGGTAATAAAAATTAGAGCACCTACAATATCAAAAAAATAACTTTAACTATGATGTATTTTTCATAACAGTAATAAGTACCAGAATGGTGTGTATTTTAAAAAGAAAGAAAAGAGAAAGAGAAAGAAAAAAAAGAAAAAAAGAAAGAAAAGAAGGAAAAAAGGAAAGAAGAAGAAAAGTGTGACTCTGAAGTTTTCTTTTTCAATAGATAAAAAAAATGGTTAAAGTACAAATATGATGAGTGATATGGTTTATAGCAGCGGTCGCCAACCGGTGGTCTGTGGACCACTGGTGGTCCATGAGGTCTGAAAGGTTAGCGACTGCTGGTTTATAGATAGGAAGAGGGTCATCATAATTTGGGTACTAGGCTGTGTAACTATGTTTTACAAATAGAAAGTATAAGCTTGCATAATTTAATAGTTAATATACTCAATTGTATGAACAGAAATAAAATAGATGACATTAGGAATATAACCACACCAATAATTATTAATAAAGTCAAATTTTCCTTTTAAGACTTTAAGGAAAAATTAGCTATTTAGAGTTCTACTCATATCATTCAGTGTATATAGATGAATGATTAAAAAATAAGGAAGGACTGCATGATTAGAACATTAAGACATAGGCGAAGAGATGTTGAGCTGATATTAAAAGCATATTACAGAGGTACATATTATAAGGAGGTTAAAGCCAGAAGCAGTGAGCATATAGTTTGTGGAAAATTAGTCTCAACACATTCCTACATTCCAAGAAAAGGTTTTGGCAAGACTGTTGAACTCTTGATCACCTAATCTCTTTGCACAGAAAATTCCTTCAAGTGTACATTAAACATTTGAAATCAGTATGTGTATGATTTTGCTTTTTAATGGTTAATAAAAGAGGGAAACTTAGGGTGGAAATCAGAAGTTGTTTTTTTGCAAACTGACACCTTAATCCTTAAAATTGTTTAACTTTGAGCCTAAAATGGAACCTGTAACAAAGACAAAAAGTTAAGACTGTCCATCAAGTTTAATCATATTCTAAGACACACACAAAAAAACTACAAACAAGACGGCTAGAACCTGCACAGCCTCAAAGCCATGGAAGGAAACCTAAACTGCACATTAACTGTGGTGGGTAGAATTCTAAGATGGCTCCCAAGACTCCTGCCCCCTGGTGTTCATGCCCTGTATAACCTCTTTCCCTTGAGTGGGGGGACCTGTGAATATGATAGAAGAGACTTTCCCTTGCTTAGGTTCCACTATGTGACAAAGGGGATGGGACAGTGACTCCTTGCTTACGTTACATTACATAAGGCTTTCTAGTGGCACAGAGGAGAGCGTTTTCTCCAGCCAACTGTGAAGACCCAAGCTGCCATATTGTGAGATCACCACATGGCTGGGCTCTGAATTAGCCTCTGGGAGCTAAGAGCACCCCCAAGACAATAGGGACCTTAGTTCTAGAGCCACAAATAACCGGATTCTGCCAGTAACCTTACTGCACCTAGAAGAGCACCCCCAGCTCCAGATACAAATCACAGTGTGGCTAAGACCTTGATACACATACACCCAGAGAGATTCTAAGCGGAGGACCCTGGAAAGAGGTAGCCTGAATCGACCCATGGAAACTGAAACAATAAATTAGTGTGGCTTTAAATTGCTAAGTTGATGATAATTTATTACATAGCAATGGAAAGCTAATGACCAGCACTTGAGTGTCTGTGCTACATTTCAGGGCCAACAAACACATCTCATAAGTGCTGGATCTCAACTGCAAAGTGAATTAGAGATATCCTGCATCAAATGCCCAACCACTTTGGAAACCTCTTTTGTGGGTTTTAATTATACTGCATATGCATTACTCACCAGTGTGGATAAGTTTCAGCAATGATCACCATTCTCTATCTACCTTCACTCAAAACCAGTCTTGTTCACAAACACCACTTCACTAGCACGATATGTTCTACAGGATTTTTTTTAAACTCTCATCTACTTTTTCACAGCCATCCTGATAATGGGTCTGAAGATAAAGAACAAAGAAGAGTAAATGATTCACTTCAGAATGCATTCCTAATGTGATTTCAACTTGAGAAATCTGGACTGCTGTCAAAATCTGTCCAATTATTATAAATATTTTCCCTCCTCCTGTAATTAACTATCAAATAGTTCTATAAAAATATAGAGATTGTTATATCCATGTCACTGGTCAACTAAAACCACACAATTTAAAAACTAAAGATTTCAGCACACTGACTTGACAATAAAATATAATTTCTCCAATCTATGTTATACTGGTAAAACTTTATTAATTCATATTTTTTTCATGCATTTTTGGCTGGCCCTTTATTAATTCATACTTTCTCAGGCATTCTGGCTTCCCAGAGCAGCCAAGTTCACTGAGATGCTTTTAGAGTAACTAAAAGCTTAACCCATAGCTCTCACACCATCTTAATAAGGCAACTAATAATATTGCTATTAAGATTTACTCTGTGCCCAAATACTTTTGTGAAATAAATATGTGAAATTTCTAAATAAGCAAGAACAAATCCAAATATAAATGAGAATTATACTTTCTCAGGTTAAAATTGCCTTAATAAAGCCTATAGAAATTCAAATACATTATAAAGTAGGTGTTAGGCATTCAAATACATTAACCAATTGGCTATTTTCTGCTTTTCAATAGAAGAGGGTGCCGCCATAAAGGCTGTGGGGAGCTCTGTGGCAGGATAGAGGCTCTGGACCCAAGGGTGCCTTACAAATAACTGATGAATTTACTTCATGGATTTATATGCACTGACTCTAGATAAAGATATGATATTGAAAGTTAATTTTCTAGTTTATATTATTCTATCAAAGGAATTCAATAGCCCATATAAAAAACTGAGGAATAGAAAACTTTAGCAACCTCCCTATGATATGGGGCTGATTTGCATTTAATTTATTTTTGCATAAAATCTATTGAATTTAAATTTTGAATTGATCTGAAATTGATCGAGGAGTTTTTTCTAGTATTTTAATGATATATTTAGTTGTTCAGTATAGTTGTTACTACATATACTGTTTATTTATATAATTAATGAAATACTAGGAAGAAAATTTAAGATTCCTAGTTGTAGATAAATAGAAAATGCACAAACAACGCCCTATGCAATCAGGGCCTCTTCTCACTTCTCATTTTTGGAATAAAAATATGATTATGTAGAGCAAACTACAACTCATGGCCCATTTGGCCAGCTCCGTGTTTGTGTGAATAACATTTTACTGCTACACAGCCACACCCTTTCCTTTGTGAATTGTTTTGGCTACAATGACAACATTAAGTAGATGTGACAGAGACTTCATGGCCTAAGATATCTGACCCTTCACAGAAAACATGTTACAATCCCTGTTCTAGTTCATCAAAATCAGCATTTCATCTAAGCCTATATCTCCCATATCAACAACACCTAGAAAAAATTAGACATGATCCTCTTTAAAGGAAGTCTTTGGTTAAGTAAATAAATGGAATTGACATTAAGTATACATAACCAAAATTTTATATATTAACTATACATTGATTCCACAAACACAGACCTATACAATATGAATTATGAAAACATCTCGCTCTTTTTAGTTAGCATCCTAAAATGATAAATACCTATTCTACTGGTATTTTTTAAATTTATCTTTATTGTTTAAAGTATTACAGATGTCCCCCTTCCCCTTCCCATTGACCCACACCCACCCTCCCTACCCCCTATTGTCTATGTCCATAGGTTATACATATAAGTCATGTCATATCTTTCCTTTGTTACAAATCTCCTCTTGATATTTTAGTCATAAAACATTTTTGATAGGTTTCAGTTCTTCATAGTCCTTTGTGTAATACAATTCCATAAAAATTTTACAACTCTCTCTGTGCAAATTAATTCTAGGACCTGGCTGAGATAAAAAGTACAGTAAAAAATGGAAATTACAAAGGCCATGATACTTTTGGAATTATAGAATGTTTTTGTAATAAAAATTAAATCTAGTATATTTTAAGGACTTCATTGTTAAGGATCCAGAAACAAAAAATAGCACCAAGGAACTGCAAGCCTATTCCCAGGATTTTTCAAAAGGCATACATTTAAACAGCCTATGTAACTTTAGATAAATGGTTAAGCTAAAAAGCAAATAGTTAAAACTTAAATATATGTTATTTTTTTTCTTTATGGTGCAAAATTTTTTAGTGTCTCTTGAGTACTTATCCATATTCTTGAGAAGATTATGTTTTGCAAAAATATTTTGCCTACAAACAACCATCCTAGTCTACAAACACATAGAAGTAAAATAACACCATCTCTACGGAAGAATTCCAGTCAAGATACCTGATTATTTTTTACCAGTTGTCAACTTTATAAGAGCATGTGTCTGTCCATATGGTAAAACAAACAAATATACAAAAAACAATCCAAATTACAATATCATGTCTCAAATTAACTTCAAATCTCACTTACCCAAACTCCAGGTATCATATCTGATATTTGCAATATTTGAGAGATTCAAGGGGCTTTGTTAACAGTTTACCTAGCTTCCCTGAGCTCTTTCCACTCATTCATTCAATCATTCATTCATATGTCCAAATATCCCACGCTTTCTGATGACCTACCATGTGCCAGCTACATTAACTATTCTATCTCTATGTATGTTAGCTCACAAGAAACAAAATGCTATATTTTATTCCCAACAAACATTTGTTAAATGCACATAATATACTTTATATACTGTGCTATGTTCTAAGGGTAAAGAGACACCTAAAATAAAACCAGGGTCCTAGAAGGCAGTTGTACACCAGATACATATGGGGATTTCATAAATATATAGAGGCTCAGATTTCATCCTGATCCATTGAATTAGAATTTCTGGTAGTAGGATCCATAACTTTGAATTTTTGCAAGATCCACTAATGATTCTTAGGAACACTGAATTTGAGAGTTATTTATCTGGAATGTACACCATATAGATACAGATAAGGAAAGTCCCATGAATAAAATGAAAATACAGGAAGGAAGCATCAAATTCTGTCCAAAAAGATCAGAGAGAGCTTCTTTGAAGAAGTAGCCTGGAAGATGACTATTAACAAATGAGAAATTCACCAAGCAGATAAGCAGACAGAGGTTATTATGTGTGTGGCGGGGGGGAGGGGAGGGAGGAAATCCATATGGGAATAAATGAAGGCATGAGAATGGCATGGTATATTTGGAGAATTGCAAATAGCTCAGTATGGAATGAAGGCATGCAAGGGGAAAACTCAGGACAAGAATTTGAAAAGGTAAGCAGGAGACAGATCATGAAGGACTTTGTATGCACTGATGTTAATTTTTATTCTATCTTATGGGTCATGTGAAGCTACTCAAGTTTTATAATTAATGAAGTGACATAATTAGACAAATTGCAAATAGTAAGGGAGAACCAGTTAGAAGCAGGAAGACACATTATCCTGGGTGAGAAATAATGAGGTCCTAAACTGAAATAGTGGTATTAGAAGGAAAATGGAAAGACAGATAAAACATATTGGGGGACAGGTAATAATGACATGTCCAGGTGATAAGAGATATATGTAGATTTATATCTACTTATCTCCATCTGTTCCATTACAAATAGAATTTCATTTCTTTGAAAGAGAAGACTGCCTTTCATTTATCAAAAGATAATTTAAATTGATTTGAAAAAGAAATGTAACAATTACATGACACGATTTTTCAAGACTTCTTTGTTGGCTTAAAATCAATTGGAGAAGAAAGCCAGGAAGGGGGAAAGACCTAAAAGAAAACAAAGCAATATGACTTCCTCTTTCAGATTCTTTATGGGCTTATAAGGGAAACAGTCAAGCACATGTGGCTAAATCTACAGACGATATTATGTCAGCAAGATGTTATTAATCTATTTTAAAGGATTATTCCAAAAAGACTCATTGAATTGCTATGAGACATTTCAGCCAAAATACTAATGGAAGGCCATGATCCAGTGCGGCACTGCAAAAGCGGCACACGTGTCATTTTGGTGGCAAGGGAAATTTTGGATTACTTTCATTTCTCCCAGCTTCAATAATAGCCTACTTCGTTCGGTAACAATGAGATTCCATGTCACCATCAACATTAATCTGTCAAGTGTGAACATTACTGAACATTGTGCTTTTCCCTGAGGATTTACATACAAACTTGACAGCATCATTTGGCACCATATTCTGGCTCTACTCAGCAAAGGCACAATATTGGCAGGAACTAGGATTAGCTAACAAGTCTATCTAAAAGATGGCCAAAATTGGAAAGCAATATTAGAAATGTCATTCTTGCCTTTTGGACAAGTCCATGTGATCTAGACCTTCAGAATTTTAATTTTGTTGACTGTTAAAATATATTGTAGAGTTTAAAAAATTACACATCAGAATTTTTTCTGTATGTGAATCTATCAAAAGTACATTCTTCTAATTACTATTTTGACCCAAATATCTTAACTTTATATTGGTTTTTGAGAACTTAATCATTTAGCATAGTGAAGCAGAAACTTAGACAAGCCCAAGTTTGTCACCCAGTTGAGGATCAAGATCATGGTCTCAGCTGCCAAGGTGATGGATATATTGTGACCTTTTGGGCTAGATAGATAATGTTTATTAAGTGTGTTGTAGTACCAATATATATGCCATGTATTGATATTTCTTGGTTGGCATTAGCTTAATGTTAAAAATACATTCTTTATAGCAATGTGGCCTTAGGCAAGTGTCTTCAGGGTATTTATTAAGTTCATGTACATATTTTATTTGGTTATTATAAAGCCATTTGTATTCTTCTCTCTTCATAGTATGAGCCAGACCTTTTCCTTTATTTTTTTTTATTTTTTCATTTTGTCTCCCTGTCTTCCTTACTTCAACATTCATTATATGTTATTGGCACAAATGTTAAGAAAATAGCTATGCTTAAGTCAAGATTCATGCTTAAGTAAATCAGCATAAGTAATAAGTAAATATTAGTTCAATAAGTAATAAATAAGTTAATTTTAATACCATTGAAGAAAAGAATACAATACTTGTTCTTCAGATACAAAGGGAAAAAATAGAATTAAACTCATGTTGTCCTTTATTTTTTTTTAATTTTTTTATTTCTTAAAGTATTACAAAGGGTATTACATATGTGTCCTTTTTTCCCCCGCCCTTGACAATCCCCTGGCCTCCCTCATGTTGTCCTTTAAAACCAATGTTTTTAAGTTAAAAATTATACGTGAAACTTACCCTGTGAGATTGCAATTCAGTCACCCGTCAAGCTTACAACCACAGCTGTTGGCTATCATTGTGCTGGGAGGGCCCTGCCCTCCAGCTGGGACTTGCACATGGCAATGAGAGGACCCTGTCCTTTCATTAGTCCGAGACTTAAACCTGGCCAAAACACCATAACCGTGCCTCACAATTCATGCTTAAGTAAATCAGGATAAGTAATAAGTAAATATTAGTTCAATAAGTAATAAATAGGTTAATTTTAATACCATTGAAGAAAAGAATACAATACTTGTTCTTCAGATACAAAGGGGGGAAAAAGAATTAAACTCATGTTGTCCTTTAAAACCAATGTTTTTAAGTTAAAAATTATACGTGAAACTTACCCTGTGAGATTGCAATTCAGTCACCCGTGTTGAATACAAGCACTTGGTACCTCTCCAGCTCTTAATGCCATCCTGAACTGACATGCTTCATTACTGTCGGGCGAATTTTAAATTAAGATGGATAGCTTTGAACACTCGCTGCCTTTAGCAGAACAAACATGCAGGAAATAGTGCAAGCTTAAACCAACCTCCTGTTCTTAGACTCGGTTTGTTTTGCATTCATTGTGGCAGCTTAGCACCCATTCAACAAATATTAGTACCTTCATCTCTATTCTTCATGAAAGTATATTTTCAGCTGTAGAGAAAACTGAAGTACATTTTTAACTGGGGCACATGGAAGAAACTTAGAACAATCTCCAAAGCAAAACCCTCCTCCTACCAGGCAAAAAAAAAAATAAGATTCCTGTATTACAGAAAAATCCACTTTCAAATCAAATATTAAAGCATTCTAAAGGATGACTTTTGGTAAAGGCTGCTTGAAATAGCTCCTGGCTAGGTCTAGGTTTTCAGCACAATTGCATTTTAAGTGTAAAGGGAAATGCCTTCCTGCAGTCAGATTTCCTCTACATAAACAAGGTGTCCTCAGGAGAGCATCAGAGGCCCACCCACTCCTACCTGCTCAGCCTCCACCAGCAACACTCCTACCCACTAAACAATATGCCCAGCCTATTTAGTTCAGCCCAAGAGAAACGAAAGTTAAAAGAAGTTCTCAAAAATAAAACAAAACAAAAACAGGAAAAACTGACATTGATATTGCCCCCTTGTCTTCCAAAAATGCTACCAGAACATCAGGATAAAATAGACAACACACAGGCTGAGTCAAGAATTCCAGTTCTTACAGCAAATTCTGACAGTTTTTCTGGGTCTACATTTCTTCTCTGTAAATAGTGGTGACTCCTATTCAAAACATGATTGCATCCTTGAGAAAATCAAATGAGCTCATTGATATGAAAGGACTCACAATCTAACTAGTTTTTATTCCAATTTCATTCATTGATGAGTCCCAAATTTATATCTCTAGCCCCATCACTTCCCTAAGCTCTGAGTAGGTGATAACAGGCATTTTAACTTATCATGTCTAAAAGAGAACTTTACATCCTCTATTTCTATCTATTGCTTCCCTTTCTTTGTATATAATGCTATCACACCCTCAGTTGCCTTAGACAAAAACCTAAAAAATTATCTTTAATTCCTGTCTTTTCCTCATAACCTATACCCAATCAAGTAACAAGTCTGCTCAGTTCTGTCTTCAGTTCTGGAGCTCCCCTCTTGTCCCATCTCTATTGCTAAAACCCTGGTCTAAACCATAATTTTCTCTCACCTGAACTGCTGCAAAAGCCTGTCAGCTGGTTTCCCTGCTTCGCCTATAGCTGACCCATAGTCAAAGTTTAGTTCAGCAGCCAGAATGATCTAAGAATACAAATAAAATTATATCACTCCTCTGCTTAAAACCTTCTGGTGGCTTCCCATCGTACGAAGTCTGAAATCCAAGCTCCTCATCATGGTCTATGAGGCTTGATATGATCTGTCCTCTGCCTACCTCTCCAACTTGTCTTCTGATTGTTCTTGCTCACTCGAGCTGCACTGGACTACATTCTTAGAACACTCCAAGCTTATTCCTGCCTTTGGGACTTTGCATTTGCTATTCCTTCCATGAAATACCTCCCCAAGTCCCCTCCCCCATCTTAGCAATGCTTTATTTCTTCACTTCATTTAGGTCGCTTTGCTCTAAAAATTAGCTCTTCCATAATTATACAAAATATCACTTCATAATCAATAAATGATTAGCATACAAAGAATTATCAAACTGAACAGGAAAGAAACAGATAATCCAATCAGATAATGGACAAAGACAAGAAGAGGTATTTCACCAAAACAAGATATATAGATGGCAAATAAACACATGAAAGATGTTCAGCATCATTAGCCATTAAGGAAATAAAGAAAACCACATGAAATATCACTACAAACTTATAATAATGGATAAAATAAAAAGTAGGGACAACATCAAACACTGATTGGGATGTAGAGAAGTTGAATCACTCATACACACACACACATACACACACACACACACACACACACACACACACACCAAAACACAGAGAGGAACATCACTCAGCCATAAAAGAGAAACCCTGCCTCTTGGGGACAACATGGTTGGAATAAATCAGAGAAAGACAAACGTTGTATGATCTCACTCATTTGTGGCATCTAAAAACATCAAACTCATAGAAATAAAAAGTAGAATGATGATTGCCAGGGCCTGAGTGGTTGGGGGGAAAGGAGAAATGTTGGTCACAGTGTACAAACTTTCAGGTACAAGATGCAATGCATTGCATGGTGACTACAGTTAACAGTACTGTCCTGTTTACTTGAAAGTTGCTGTGAGAGTAGAGCTTTAATGTTCTCACCATAACAACAACAACACAATGGTAATTATGTGAGGTAAAGGACATATTAATTAAACTTATTGTGGTAACATTTTACAATATATTCATGAATAAAATCACATGTTCATCTTAACTTACATAATGTTATAAGACAATTATATCTCAGTGAAGCTTAAAAAGTAAAGCCAAGAAGTCCATGAAAGATAAAGCCTCTTCTGCTATCATACCTCCCTGCACCATGGGGAATGGAAACACTAAAGCTTACTCTTCAGTGAGTTACTGTGGACGGTGGCTTATCCTTTGCACTGGCTATAATTTGCCTTTT
>NW_005363247.1:6633933-6655465 GCF_000412655.1 Myotis brandtii
TGAAAGATGTTCAGCATCATTAGCCATTAAGGAAATAAAGAAAACCACATGAAATATCACTACAAACTTATAATAATGGATAAAATAAAAAGTAGGGACAACATCAAACACTGATTGGGATGTAGAGAAGTTGAATCACTCATACACACACACACATACACACACACACACACACACACACACACACACACCAAAACACAGAGAGGAACATCACTCAGCCATAAAAGAGAAACCCTGCCTCTTGGGGACAACATGGTTGGAATAAATCAGAGAAAGACAAACGTTGTATGATCTCACTCATTTGTGGCATCTAAAAACATCAAACTCATAGAAATAAAAAGTAGAATGATGATTGCCAGGGCCTGAGTGGTTGGGGGGAAAGGAGAAATGTTGGTCACAGTGTACAAACTTTCAGGTACAAGATGCAATGCATTGCATGGTGACTACAGTTAACAGTACTGTCCTGTTTACTTGAAAGTTGCTGTGAGAGTAGAGCTTTAATGTTCTCACCATAACAACAACAACACAATGGTAATTATGTGAGGTAAAGGACATGTTAATTAAACTTATTGTGGTAACATTTTACAATATATTCATGAATAAAATCACATGTTCATCTTAACTTACATAATGTTATAAGACAATTATATCTCAGTGAAGCTTAAAAAATAAAGCCAAGAAGTCCATGAAAGATAAAGCCTCTTCTGCTATCATACCTCCCTGCACCATGGGGAATGGAAACACTAAAGCTTACTCTTAAGTGAGTTACTGTGGACGGTGGCTTATCCTTTGCACTGGCTATAATTTGCCTTTTCCACATATGCTTAATCAGTGTTATCCTTATGATGTAAATAACCAAACTTGTCGGTTCAGGCACATACCTACCTTATCATGCCCTCCTGTGACTGTGCATTTTTGATTACTGAGCACTTCCAGAGAAACAACAAATAGACTGGGAGATTGAATGACATGGAAAATATTGATTGGTGGTTTTAATATCCATGCTTGGCAGGAGAGACATATAAATTGAGGCAAAGAGATTGAAATACATTCCAGAGAAAAGTAAGCTTAAAAGATGAAGCTATCAGCCTCTTATTAATGGCCTTCAACCGCCTCGATTTTGCTGTGTTTTTAAAGCAACAGCATGTGTTTTAACACAAACACTCCAGCAGCACACTACAACCAGGAAGGACAATCTGGAAAAGATACAAACAGCTCGCCACCAACTGTCTTCTGGAAACACCATAGAATTCTGATGCCCAGATACTTGGAATCTCCCACTAGCATGCAGCTGAGTCCATTCTAGGAAAATGCATCATCATCTTAATGTTTTAAAGGAAAGAAATTAAGGCATGAGGAAAAGATATCTGAGATGCTGACTATAAAGACAGTATTCAATTATTCTGGAGTCTGTTATCTAATTTGGAGGATCAATTCTTCACTATTAAAAGCAATACACCAAGCTCTTTATGTATGTTTTCTTTCTGCTAAATCTCTTCTTTATAAACTCTTATATTCTACTAGAGGCCCGGTGCATGAAATTTGTGCACAGGTAGGGTCCCTAAGGCCTGGCCAGCAATCAGGGCCGATCGAGCCCTTCTGGCTGCTGGCCGGGGCCTTCCTTCTGGCTGCTAGCTGGGGGCTCCCTTCCCCAGTTGCTGGCTGCCAACCAGGGCCTCCCTTCATTCCGTGCCACCTCCTGTTGGTCAACGCACATCATAGCAAGCAATCAGTCTCCAGGTCAAACCCCCATGGGAACAATTTGCATATTAGCCTTTTATATATATAGATATTAACTTTCTTTTGCTACCATGCAAAATTGAGGACAAACATACTGTGAGAGATATTAACTTCCTTTTGCTACCATGCAAAATTGAGGACAAACATACTGTTAACTTCCAACATGGCAATCAGGATAATAATAATTACTTCCCTATCTTCCTGACAAGACTGTTCAGAGGATCAAATGAATGAATGCACATGAAACACAAAGCATATTTCATATATTAAGTATTACATAAATGCTATTTGATGCATACTTGAGAAGAAACTGGACAGAAGAGATAGATTTACTCGTGGATACTTGACAAAGTTTGAGAATTCACTTTTGTTTTGACAACCTTTGAAAACAAAAATAAATAATACTATTCCATGGGACTAAAATTCTTAAATTCCAAAGGAGCTGAAAATTACCTTATATATTTGGTTTTAAGGAGTAAGATAATGGTGTGGAAACCGAGTCAGTCAAACACAAAGAAAAGTCTTGTTGAGTTAAATAACTCACAGCAAATTCACCAACCTCAAAACTTTATTGCTAGTTATTAGATTCAGAAGATGAAAGTACATAATAGAAATACATACAAATTGTTAAGTAAATAATGTCCTCTATTCTTTCCATTTTACTTTTTATAATGAAAACACAGAATCTACTCATCATGATTTATTAAAATATGTCAAGGAACACTATTCAAATATCTGCACAAAGGCTTCACATAAATCTATCTGTGTTTAGACTCAAACTCAATTTAAGCAGAATAAACATTTTTTAAAAGAAACTTCTAAATGCCCCTAGGTTTCAAACAGAAGATTTAATTCTGCTAATGAAAATACACTATATTCCAATTTATAGTCACACTACTTTCTATCATGTGAATCTGATAAGGAGGCTATTAATCTAAGAAGCCATCCACCAAAGTCTTCATCATTTCACCCAAAGAAGAAATTTATTTTATTTCTTACCACTACGCCCTCTTATTCATCTCATAGCTCTCAGTTATGAGTCCCTATGAGTTGCTTTCCTTTGTGATCATATATCATGATCATTTTAATTTTTCAAACACTTCTAGGAAGGTAAAAATAAGTGTATTCATTTCCTGGAAAATATTTTTCCACTATTCTTTCTGAAGTGGTAAATAGTGTATCAGTAACATGCATTTTAACTGAAAGGTATGTTTCCTGAGTGGACTCTCACCCCAATATTTGGTTTGAGTAATCCATTGATCTTCCATTCCTATTGCATAAAATATTTTTCCTGGGCTAAGTTTTTAAAGCAACTTGTGTTTTAGGAATCAAAATCCAAGTAGGCATAGTGAAGATACAGACCTTCATTCCCTATATAAATCCCAAACTTTAAAATACATTTATTTTTTGTTCAACCTTACTTCCCAATTATTGAGTCAGCTAGTTACTATGCAACAAGTCAGAATCCTAACTATACAGCCAATATTTTAAATATTATATACTCTCAAAATTTTCACTTTTTTTCTCTATGCAAAAATTTTTCCTATCCTCCATAGCCTGCTGCTACCAAAAGTGTATACAGTACATAGATAAAGGATGCCCAGGAATGAGAAAAGCTTTCACATTAATCTAATTTGTATTTACTAAAAATACAAATTTAGTAAAACAGACATACTATGTTTTGGATTGGCATGTCTTTTCCAATGTAGAGGAATCATGTATGTATAACCACATTCATAATATAATACATTAAGATTTGATGTTTTTTCCTTTGTGATATTGAGAATATATACTTCAGCCTATTTCCATTTATACCCTGGCTTCCAGGAAGCTGAGAGTCAGACCAACTTCTCGTTACAAAACTATATTAGCTTCTTCTTAAACTAATTTGTGATTTTTTTCTTTCCCAACTACTAGACTACAGTCTAGTAAAAATTCATTAGTTTTATTGTGAACATGTTATATATCATGATCATTTTAAAATCTCTTTTAAGGAACTGGTAAGAAATAATGAAAGTGCATACATACAAAAAACATGCTCAAGAGGGTAAGTTTTAATATTAATAAAAATTAACAGAAGTCGAGCAATACTTTTACATGTCTTTAAAAAGCATTTAAAACCACCTTCCATATAATAGATTTTCTTTTAGCTTACTGGGAGGCCTGGGAGGCCTTTAACTAAAGAATATTAGAAGATTTTAAAGCACAATGGTTGTGTCAATACTGAAGCCAAGATTTATAAAGGCCTATTCCGGTTCCAGTGGCATTCCCTTCCTATTTTTCCATGTCAGCAGGAACAGCCTGAGGGAATAGACTGCTATTTGCTGGCCAGGTCTTCTGCCAGTGACTGTAGGTTAGGTGAGAAACTGCAAGCTAGGAAATGTAAAGCGTAGAAGGTCTCACCTTCTGTGTAAATGGATTTATCTTAAGGATGAAAGGAGGGTCACTGCTTTTCCTCAAAACCGTACCCTAGTAAATGTCAGTGGACAACAAAATTGTGCTTTACTAAACTCAATATATTTTAAAAATCATGTTAAACATAGTAAAAGTTTAATAAATATTTAAAGGTATTTACAAGCAAATAAGTAATCACAGTCATTGATCAGCAAATTACAGGCAAACATCTCATGCACATTTTTATCATTTTCAAGGCTTTTTTGACTGCATGAATTTAACTATAGCTGCTTAACTTTCACCAGAAAATAGCCCATACGGCTATTTGGTATTAATATATTTTATACTGGCATAGAATTTTTCTGTTTACAAGTGATTTTCATTCATAGATGACCCCACTCAATCTTCATCAGTCTGTGAGAACAAAGTTACATAATAAGCATTAGATGAATTTAACAAATAGACCAAATGTGAAACAGAGTTAAATCAGGCTGATTATGACTATAAAATTTAGGCATTTTGAGCTTTGCAAACCCGAGACAATATACTTTATTGTCGAGTACACTGAAAAGCTTTAATTAATATTTGTATGAAGGACTATTCTCCAGGATAAAGTATAAACTATTAACATGGACAAACATACAAGGAGCAGACCAGTAAAGAACAAATGTACATAATCGCAAGAAAATAATTTAGTCTTTTATCAGTCGAAGCACAGATGCATAGGAGGGATAGAAAGTAGATAGAATTTATCACTTACTTATTTGGTTCAATATAATGAGACAGATTTTAACTTAAGTAATCCCTACAAGAACCCTATGAGGCAGGTGCTATTATCATGCCCATTTTATGCCTAGGGAAACTCTGGAACAGGGATTAAGAAATGTCACTTGACATCACACACCTAATACATGGCCATTGTGAGATTTCCACCCAGGTCCCCACAACGTCTCCCTAACCCCACTCTACTGCCTGGAGAAGCAATCTACTAGTGTGAACAGGAACTTGAAACTGTGAGAAGGAAAGGGCAGGAAAGGCTTATCTTATGATCAGGTGGTACCCAGAGGCATGATTTGAGTGAAAAACAAGAAATACACCTCTAAAATATTCACCTCACCGACTCTTCTCCATTAGGAGTTTCCTTCTCAGGGTCTGCTTTCAAACATCCCCTACATGACGCAGGTATTCGGGGACATATACAGTCACTATCCAATACCGTAGTTTTCAACGAATATCAGGGAGATAGCAATGATCCTTATTTTATGATACCCACATGGAAAAATAAATAAAACCCCATATTCAGGGTTGTGCCCAGACCTGAACCCCGCAAGAGGAAAGGCAACCAAAATAGCTTGCTCCACATTTGGGCTGGAGATCATGACAGGGCATAGATAGCATGGAGGGAATCTTCAAAACACATAGAGAAGTCCCACCGAAACAAAGACCTGGCAAGAGGGGTGGCCATTGATCAAACGAGGCCAGAGGGATGGAAGGGAAAAGGCAAGCCATTAAGGCTTTAAAACGGAGAGCAGAGGCCTTGGCAATAAGAAACTGCTGGGACACTTTCAGAGGAGGTTCAACATAAAAAGGCAGGTTGGCTAAAAGGCAGGTTGGCTAATTTGGCACTAGCAGAAGTGTGAGGTGGATTCTAGCCAGGCCTACAAGACCTTGCTTCTTGAGAACGAGAGACAGCAGGTGACCAAAATGCAGGAGCTGGCACTGAGGATGTCCTTATCACAGCACACAATACAAGACAGTTCAGGGATACAGAATGACTGATGAAGAACAAGAGGTTCTTGCTTTTGCTGTTCCCGGGAAAGGTTTGGGACACAGCAACTTCACAGAATCTTATTTCGCCTCAGAGGCAACGTGACCAGAGGTGACAATTTTGATGCAACATCTACTTACCTAATACTACCATCCACAGAAGCTCAGAGGGGATGTGAAAATAAAAAGTCTCTCTTCGAAAAATGTGAGATAATATTTCATATCTATTTCTAAGAGAATAAATAGAGGAGAGACATTATTGTGACAGAAATAAAAGAGAAAATAAAGAGCAGAAGATGCTCAGCAAAGGCTAATTTGGCAGGTTGGCTAAAAGGCAGGTTGGCTAATTTGGCAGGTCGGCCAATTTGGCAGGTTGGCTAATTTGGCAGGTTGGCTAATTTGGCAGGTCAGCTAAAAGGCAGGTTGGCTAATTTGGCAGGTCGGCTAATTTGGCAGATCGGCTAATTTGGCAGATCGGCTAATTTGGCACTAGCAGAAGTGTGAGGTGGATTCTAGCCAGGCCTACAAGACCTTGCTTCTTGAGAACGAGAGACAGCAGGTGACCAAAATGCAGGAGCTGGCACTGAGGATGTCCTTATCACAGCACACAATACAAGACAGTTCAGGGATACAGAATGACAGCAGGTGACCAAAATGCAGGAGCTGGCACTGAGGATGTCCTTATCACAGCACACCCTACAAGACAGTTCAGGGATACAGAATGACTGATGAAGAACAAGAGGTTCTTGCTTCTGCTGTTCCCGGGAAAGGTTTGGGACACAGCGGCTTCACAGAATCTTATTTCGCCCCAGAGGCAACGTGACCGGAGGTGACAATTTTGATGCAACATCTACTTGCCTAATACTACCATCCACAGAAGCTCAGAGGGGATGTGAAAATAAAAAGTCTCTCTTCGAAAAATGTGAGATAATATTTCATATCTATTTCTAAGAGAATAAATAGAGGAGAGACATTATTGTGACAGAAATAAAAGAGAAAATAAAGAGCAGAAGATGCTCAGCAAAGGGGGCAAGGAGCATAGGAAAAGCAGCTCCCTGCAGAACAATGACAGAAAGGGGCTCTGTGGGTGGCCTGTATTTTTCCAGAAGGAAAGAGAGAATTATAAAAGAAATATACACAATAGAAAAGGTACAGGTTTGGATCCAAACGCCTAGTCAATAGAGCCCTGGGATTCTCTGAAATAAACAACACAAAGAGGAGTAGAAATAAAATAACTCAACTGAAAGGTAAATAATTCCTAGACCCAAATTTCTTTTCTTAAAAAATTTATTGAATTCATTGGTTAATAAAAGTATATACATTTCAGGTGTACAATTCTGTAATACATCATCTGTATATTGTATTGTGTGTTCACCCCTCAAGTCAAGTCTTCTTCCATCACCATTTATTCTCCCTTTACCTTCTTCTACTACCCTCCCCCAATTCCCCTCGGGTAATCACCATAATAGTGTCCTTAACTATGAGGGTTTTTTCCTTTGCTTAATCCCTTCACCTTATTCATCCGGACCCCCAACCCCCATCCCCTCTGGCAGCTGCCAGTCTATTCTCTGTATCTATGAATTTGTTTTTATTTTGTTCATTAGATTCCACATATAAGCGAAATCGTATGTTACTTGTCTTTCTCTGGCTTATTTCACTTAGCATAATGTTCTCCAGGTCCATCCATGCTGCTGCAAAAGGTAAGATTTCCTTCTTTTTTACAGCTGAGTAGTATTCCATTGTGAAAGACAGCAGTATGGCTCTTAGTGGGAAGAATAAATATTTTATATGTATAGAAGTTAGAGTGATGTGTGAGTTGATTCTCAAAGGAGGATTAAAGATCTGGGAAGACATTTCAGGTGTACAATTCTGTAATACATCATCTGTATATTGTATTGTGTGTTCACCCCTCAAGTCAAGTCTTCTTCCATCACCATTTATCCTCCCTTTACCTTCATCTACTACCCACCCCCACCCCCATTCCCCTCTGGTAATCACCATACTAGTGTCCGTAACTATGAGGGTTTTTCCTTTGCTTAATCCCTTTACCTTTTTCATCTGGACCCCCAACCCCCATCCCCTCTGGCAACTGCCAGTCTGTTCTCTGTATCTATGAGTTTGTTTTTATTTTGTTCATTAGATTCCACATATAAGTGAAATCATGTTACTTGTCTTTCTCTGGCTTATTTCACTTAGCATAATGTTCTCCAGGTCCATCCATGCTGCTGCAAAAGGTAAGATTTCCTTCTTTTTTACAGCTGAGTAGTATTCCATTGTGAAAGACAGCAGTATGGCTCTTAGTGGGAAGAATAAATATTTTATATGTATAGAAGTTAGAGTGATGTGTGAGTTGATTCTCAAAGGAGGATTAAAGATCTGGGAAGATGACAGTGCTAGTCATAAGTTTGAATTCTGAAAATGTTCCGTTGTTTCCATAATTTGTGACCTCTCATTTTTTTGAAATCTCTACATTAAGCCTGAATAGGAGACCACTACACTAGGTGTGCTGGGTCAGTCCTAGATATTTTCATCTCTATTAAGATTAAGTCTGTACCCTCTGCCAAATTTTAAGTGTTAGATTAATCATAAATCTTAGAAACCTCACTATATTTTGCATTGAGCTCCCTAAGTCTGTGCTGAATAAATGCAGAGAGGTACAACTTATCAGATGAAAACAAAAGTAACTCACATCTATTCCTTATATTGGAAAATAAAATGACTGGGAAATTTGTGTTACATTTTTATAATAAATGACCCCTCTTTTAGTCATAAGAATTTTTCCTACATACTT
The DNA here is from genome assembly GCF_000412655.1 of Myotis brandtii. Taxonomy (NCBI): domain Eukaryota; kingdom Metazoa; phylum Chordata; class Mammalia; order Chiroptera; family Vespertilionidae; genus Myotis; species Myotis brandtii. Next base: position 6,642,626 of record NW_005363247.1, read on the forward strand.
ATTTCTTCTTAAACTATATTTCAAAAACAAAAACAATAATAACAGCCATCATTTCTCTGTTTATACTCTGCTAAGCATGGAGATATTAAAATTAATCCTCCCCAAACAATATTTTAATGTAGATAGTACAAATTTACATAAAAAGAAGCAGAGGCATAGGTGTCTTAGGAAACTTCACCAAGAATACCCAAAGCTGGAAAGTGGCAGAACAGAAGTTTCAACACAGATCTTTCTGAAGCCCACAATCTTAACCACTAGGATCCTAAGCTCAGTGCTGCCTACTGGGAACACAAAAATGAACAAGTCACAGTTCACTGTTTTAGGAGTCCACATGGGTAGTGAGGAAAGAAAGGAAAAAGAATGGATATAACCCATAAGGGTATGAAAGAATTCTACAGAATACAAAAGACTTGTGTAGTACTCAGCACTAATAGCCTGAGTATGAAAAGTGAGGGCAGGTATGTCTGCACTGGGCTGTAGAATGAGAAGGAGGCTATGGAGAGCTGGGGTGGAAAGTATCCAGCCAGGAAAGTATCCAGCTGGTTGAATTCATTCTAAACATCACTGGAATGAATCATTGGATGGAATCATCAATGAAGAAGATTCTAGTTTTAATGGTCACTTTTTCAAAACAACCCAAGGTCCCCATTATTCTTAAGCTATGTTCAGTTTTATTATCTGCTTTTTATTCCATACATTTAAAAATTAAGAGTATCAAACCAGAAGAACTTAAATAAAAACCCTCAGATTGATGCTATTATTAATTCCTGGCTTTTGGTGTTGGAACTATAGCTAAATGGGTATCTGATCATTGTCTACTTCAAAGCAATTTTCCCAAGTTTGCTAGTAAGAAAATTATGTAATTCAAATCCAAAGTTTCCCTTCAAATATATTGATTTTCTTTCTCCCCCCTTTTCTACAGGGCCACAAGTTTATTACTGAGGAAATTAAACTGAGCAGGGAAAAGTTGTTTTTCACAAAGCCTACTTTTAAGATTTAATACTTCATAATGTGGATAAGATTAGATCTACCAAGTTAATTTAGCAATTTAGAAGTATCAAACAAAATATAAAAGGTATATAACCTATAATAGAGCAACCTGACTACTCACTGGTTACCCTACAGAAATCCTCACATGGGGGGCACAATGGAGCAAGCACGAGGAAGTCAATACCATGTTGTAAGAGCAAAAGCTAGAAACAACATAAGTGATCATCCATTAGGCACCAGTTCAATAAAGATCTCGTGTAACAGTTTAAGACAATAAGGTCAATCTATATGGACTAAAATAGTAAGATCTCCAAAACATGTTAATGAAAAAAATGTACTTATTATGTAGAAACAGCACCCACTCATACCCAGTCACATATGTATTTACATAAGGATCCCTTTTTTATCCATATGTGTATATATGCATACATACATACATACATACATACATGCATACACATACACATTTAATGCATAGAGATTGGGGTATTCAAAGGAGATTTTATCTGTCCCCATTTATTGCTATAATAATAATGAATATCTATATTACTTGTATAATTAAAATAAAATGGTACATTTTTTAAAATTTAATGTAAATCATAAATTAATTTACTTCATTCTATTTTTAATCAACATGTTAAAGTTAACTAGCCTGGAATTTTCACAGTTTTGCCCCCTTTTAAAAGAAAGATCAAACTTTTGCATTTGCAAACTTGTATGTCCGAGGCTCGTTTCCTTGATAGAAAATTTAATTTGATGGGTCTCAGCATGGCCGGGAATCAGTGGGAGCAGGACACACCCGCCTTTTTTACTGAGCACCACAAAATGGATGTCTAATAATTAGAACAAAAAAATAAACCAACCAACAGATAAATGACAATATCAGTAAATATTATCATCCTATTTCTCAGCATTGGTCAGGATTAAATGTCTGGCAATTGACAGAGAGGAATTAGAGAATATTCAAGAAAAAGCTAAAATCTCTTTTATTCTGGGCCACATTACTGTATTGATTTTGTTAACAGTGCTAACGATTAAACCCCAGAAGCATGTTAAAGATTATATCTGAGACTTTCTTTCTTCTCTAGCCATGAAAATTACCTTGTTAATGTTGTTTGTTAGGTTTTGAAGCCATGAGAAGATGGAGGCAGAGCTTGGAGTGATGGATCTACAAAACAAGAAACACCAAGGCTTGCCAGAAGCCACCAGAAAAAGAATACATCCCTGCTTACAATATACTTGAAGTGGCCCAGTCAGCGTGGCTCAGTGGTTGACCTATGAACCAGGAGGTCATGGTTCAATTCCGGGTCAGGACACATGCCTGTGTTGTGGGCTTGATCCCCAGTAGGGGGCGTGCAAGAGGCAGCTGATCAATGATTCTTTCTCATCATTGATGTTTCTATCTCTCTCTCCCACTTCCTTCCTCTCTGAAATATATATATTAGAAGCTTTGGATTTGAATTACATAATTTAACTGGAGAAAATTTCTTTGAAATATGCAATGAGCTATAGGAGAGATCCATGAAACAGATTCTCCTCAAATCCTCCAGAAGGACCCCTCTGCTGACACCTGATTTCATACTTCTGGTTTGCAAAAGGATAAAATGTTGTTTTATACTGTTTGAGGTCATTTGCTATGGCAGTCTTAAGAACTAAATACAGTTTCCATGATTTTATCTTTTGGATTCTTACTTTATTTTTAACTATAAGTATCTTGTGATTTAGCCAATTCAAAATTTTGATTGCAATTGATTACTACTAGTTTATATTTATCTTCCCAGATTTTCTTAATTTTGATAGTCGTTTTATCATAGTTGTCTTATTTTATGAATGCAAAAAAATATTAGAATCTCTCTGAAGAGATTAATTTAAATTTTTTAATTTCTGTTTTGCTCCCTAAATTATTTTTGGGGGGTTAGAGTCATTTTTATTGGTTCTTTCATTTGCTCTTGTTTTCTCAAAGTATATAGTAATATACTTTGAGAAAGCATATTATGTTTATGTTTGCGAATTACACACTATACCAGTTAGTATAAACAACAAGATTAAATTTCTATGGTTATATATTTGACTACTTTCCCACCTTGCCTCCCCTTTGTGTGTGTGCATGTGTGTGCATGTCTGCAAGTGTGTGTGTGTTGGGACAAAAGATAGCTGACACACGTACTTAGGCTGCCATCTTGAACTAGAAGTTCCTATAAACTACTGCATATTATATTCTTTATTTTAATTTCCCTAATAAGTTATAAATTCCTGCAATATAGGGATTTCTGTTTTTATCTACATCTCATACAGAAATAATCATAAATGTATATTTTTAAAATTAATTGAATAAGTGAATTGATAAGTTAAGTGAATGAGTGAAGGAAAGCTATTAAAACAAAGTTAAGCCCTAACCGGTTTGGCTCAGTGGATAGAGCATCAGCCTGCGGACTCAAGGGTCCCAGGTTCGATTCCGGTCAAGGGCATGTACCTTGGTTGCGGGCACATCCCCAGTAGGAAATGTGCAGGAGGCAGCTGATCAATGTTTCTCTCTCATTAATGTTTCTAACACTCTATCCCCTCTCCCTTCCTCTCTGTAAAAAAATCAATAAAATATATTTTTAAAAAAACAAAGTTAAAAGCTGATCTGCCCAAGTGATGGAAAACTCAGTACTTTCACTATTTGAGAAAACTGGCAGAAATGAATTATGACTTAATATGCATGTAAGTAAAACCATTAATCCTCAGCTCTCAATTAGTATATAATCTTAATTAAAAATTCATTTCACTGAATGAGATAGCTCACAATCTCTTTTCTATCACAGGATATTCAATATTTCTTATTTTAGATCTGGATTATTCTAGACACATTTTTATTAGATTTTTGCAAATGCATAGATTATTAACTGTGCAAACAGATGTGTATCAATTTGTACTTTATAAGTATATTCCTATTTATGTAAACTCACTGTCTTAGTTTTACACTTGTAAAATCAATACCAGGACAGGTTAAATAGAATTACCTGTGGGGGCTCTGTGATTTTAGTATCTTGAGTTCATAATTTGACATTTTCCAAATTGAAAAAGCCTTTTAAAGTGATGCAAAGTCAATTTCTTCCATTGCATTTTTACTTATATCCCTACAAGTCAATAGTGAAAAAGAGTGATCAGCTTTGTTGTGTGGATATATTTAAGCTGGTCTTAGAGAATAAGAGGGGATATACAAAGTAGAAGAGAGAAGAAAGGGCATTCCAGGCAGAGGAAGTATAGTAACCCTCAACCAACCAAGATTAAAAGGGAACATCCTCACCATTGTAAAGAGCATCCAGAAAAAACCCATAGCTGGCATCATCCTTGATGATGAAAGACTGTATACACCCACCTAAGATCAGGAACAAGCAAGGATGTCTTCTGTTTCACTTCTAACACTGCACTGGTGATTCCTACCAGAACAATTAGCGAGAGACTAAAAAGCATCCAGATTGGAAAGGAAGAAGTAAAATTATCTCATTTGCAGATGACAAAATCTTAAATATAGAAAATCCTAGGGAACCCATTACAAAATGATTAGATTTAATAAATAAGTTAAGCAAGATTTTAGGATACAAGATTGATATATAGACCTGGCTGGTGGCTCAGTTAGTAGGAGTGTCGTCCTGTACACCAAAACATTGTGGATTCAAATCTGGTCAGGGCACATACAGGAGGCAACCGATCTCTCTCTCTCTCCCTGCCTCTACCTATCTGTATCTATCTATCTATCTATCTATCTCTATATCTCTCTAAAAATCAATAAGAACATATCCTCAGGGGAGGATTTTAAAAGATTATATAAAAATCAATTATATTTCAGTTGCAATCAATTATATTTCAGTTGCAATGAGCAACTGAAAATAAAATTAAGAAAACAATTCCATTTATAATAGCATAAAAAATTAAAATACTTAGGAATAAATTTAACAAAATTTATACTCTGAAACTATACAACATTTTTGAAAAAAAAATAATACCTAAGCAAATGGAAAGACATCCTATTTTTATAAATCAGAAGACTTAATGTTGTAAAAATGGCTATATTCCCCAAATTGATCTATAGATTCAACACCAACTTTGAGGAGTAAAAGAAGACCAGTTATGATGTTGTTTCTATTCAAAGTCCCTCCTCATGACCCTCAGATACAATCAGGAGTAAGACCTAGAAGCTTGACTCCCTCTGCTCAGGTCTCCTCACTGACTTGCAGCTTTAATTTGTGTGCTGAGGGCTGTTTTCTAGACCTGCTACAGACCCCATAACTGTGCATTCAAATTCTTCCAGTTTTGTTACTTTGATGCTGTTAAAAAAACCCACTAAGGATTTTTTAAAAGAATGAAATAAAGTGAGGGGGTGGAGCAGTGCTAAGCTAACTTCCCCCTTTGCCAAAAGAGCACAAGAAAACATCTTAGCAGTGTATGAAAAGGAGAGAGCACAAACTATTAGACAGGAACATCCTCCTGTAAATACATGACTTTCAAGTATAAATAACTTCAATTTATAATAGTTTGAAACACAGAAAGACGAGTTGCAAGTTTTAATTGCAATTAGTTTGAGGCCATTTGGAGACCCAAAACCCTCTGCTATAACAAGTGATGTTATAAAGTATTACCACATAAAAGTAAAAAAACAAACAAACAAACAAAAAAAACAACAACCTCTCCGGTGTGTTAATTATATTACCAAGAAATATAAATTTATGAATTTCCAAGGCATCAGTGGCATAAGTTTCATAAATTTTCTTTGAATCAATGGCCATTTGAATTATCTCTACTAATAACTCACCACCAGAGAAAAACTAACACTTCAGTGAAGTCATTCATATTAGATTATCTATTATAAATTTCACAATAGATTGTTCTTTTAATTACATGGAGTTTATTGGTTTGAAGTTACCTTTATTTTTAGTGTTTTTTGTCAGAAAAATAATATTTTTATTCACCCATTTGTCCACTTTTTAAATGACAATCTATAAAATTATAAATCACAATGTTATATAATAATTTTCTCTATGCTTAATTTTTAAAAAATATATTTTATTGATTTCAGAGAGGAAGGAAAAGGGAGAGAGAGATAGAAACATCAACGATGAGAGAGAATCATTGATGGGCTGTCTCCTGCACACCCCCTATTGGGGATCGAAACCTACAACCCAGGCATGTGACCTGACCAGAAATGGAACCATGACTTCCTGGTTCATAGGTTGACACTCAACCACTAAGCAACATCAGCCAGGCTCTGCTTAATTTTTAAGTCTTCTTCTGGGAAACAAACCTCATTTTTCTATTAAAAATAAATATAAACATACCTAACCTTATCATTCATAAATTTCTCTCAATGCAAAGTAGGTAACTAGAAAATCTGTTCTCTAATACAAAAACAGATTTTCTTGTATGCTTAATTAATTCTATCAACAACGCGTATTAATTATTTTCCGCATTATTTCAGAACACTTAATGAAGCTAAAAAAAAATAAAAACCACAAAACAGAGTGCAAATAATGAACTAACATTGGTAATATTTTCTTTCATAGTTTGTTTCTAATGAAGATAATTATCACACAATAATTTATGTCTAGAAAAATTACAATAAATTCAATTTCAATCAGAAACCTTAAACAATCCAATAAAGGTCTTCAAAGTCCTAAAAGCACAACAAATTGGGTACTGTGGTATACCAGATATCTCTCAGAGAAGTGATTCGTAATAATACAGAGGTGAAAGTTGATCTGTCCCAAGAGAACTGTCTCCTTTTCTTGAAGCAAACAGACTGAACTGCTAACTTCTATAATCAAATAATTCATTTGCACTACATGCGAAGGAACACCACAAAGGAGCATCGCAGGCCTCTGAGATACAGAAAACAGATTGCATTCATGTAGAAAATGCTGGAACTACTGGAACTGTAACCTGAGACCCACTGTAATTGATAATTCTTGTAAAGGCCCCAAATTTGATGCCTGCTAGTGTTGACTAATGAAATAATTTTCAAGTAATTAGATTCTCAGAACTTAATTCTCTCTGCTTCTGTTTTGAAAAACTACTTGGCAAAGAAAAAATAAATTCAGTACAAACTACCAAAAATATATGTGCCCAGCCACAGGAACAGACAACTTCTCTACATGTTATTTCTAAGTCCTCCTAATGAATATACCTTTTCTAATTCCATAATCACCTGGGTTAATTTTCACTAAGGAGGCGGGACCTCACACTAATTAGACCACCACAGACCATTTTGCTATGCAGAGTCGTCTAAGTTTCCCCAGGACTGTTGTTGGATTGGTCAGAAGTTAGACATGGAGGTGCCTTTAAAGCAAAGCCTGGGTTGTAGCAGGTGTTCAATACACAATGACTCTTGATCTCATTTTAGTGAATCAAGCAGAAAACAGTGGAAGGAGGGGAGAATGAAAGGGTTTTGTGAGAAAGGAGGATTCCTCCTTGTCCCTTGAATTCCCATGTCCTCAATACATCGCATGCCCTCACGCATTTGCCACTTTCCACATCTCCCTGTGCTGTTTGCCCGATCCAAAGGTAGTCCTGGTTCCTTTAATCAACCAGCCGCATTTGTTCTCCCCCAAAATAAAACTCCACTAATGTGTTAAAGCAGTGGTTCTCAACCTTCTGGCCCTTTAAATACAGTTCCTCATGTTGTGACCCAACCATAAAATTATTTTCGTTGCTACTTCATAACTGTAATGTTGCTACTGTGATGAATCGTAATGTAAATATCTGATATGCAGGATGGTCTTAGGCGACCCCTGTGAAAGGGTCGTTCGACCGCCAAAGGGGTCTCGACCCACAGGTTGAGAACTGCTGTGTTAAAGGATAAAACTTTGAAGGTTTGCATCCACTTACCCAATTCCTGATAACTTCACCTTTCCAAAGGCTTCTGACACAGACACAGGTATGAGTTAGCAAAGACAAAATTCAAACCCACTGATGGAGAATCTCCTAAATTAGCCAGAATTCAAATCCTTGAGCCAGCAGCCACCTACCTCCCAACTTCTAGTTAGGTGAGAAAAATAAAACAAAATAGTATTTAGACCACCGTGTGGGGTTGTTTGTTGTTGTTGTTGTTGTTGTTGTTTGGGGGGGGGGGCGGGATCATTTACAGAAAGAATACAACTCCTCATTGAATCATGGCTCCTCTTATTTATATCCTGCGGGAACAGAGCATGCTTAAGTCAACAGAATCTACCTGGATTTTCTCTTAAGTCAGTAGAACCATTTTGAATGTTCTATTTATTTTCAGAGTTATTTCATTAGAGACCTGAGAAAGGACAACTTAAAAGCTAGTTAGCTTCTCCACCATCTTAATATCGGACTTGCTCTTAAATAGGGTTTCTACCTTGGAATTTAGTCATAGCTCAGGAGTTGTCCTATTTGCCCTTCCGGGAATTTCAGATAGTATAAAGAAAAATGGAAAGCAAGGCTTCAAGTCCAATGCAATGCTACAGAGTCTTTGGCTAGTAATCAGGATTAAAACTGTTTCAGATTTCACTTATTTCTCTCATTCTTCAACCAATCCCCCCATAAGTGATGGTTTTTCAAGGACAAGTAAAGGATCCTTTAAAATGTTAAAGGCAAATAACAGAGATAATCCACTGTTACTTTGCAGCCAAGGCCTCTACTAAAGTTTGACCCAGGAACACTTTCAGGGGATATTCGCCTCAGTTCTGTTTAATTAAGAACTACCATCTTCAACACCCCAAATTTAAATGCTCACCTGCTCACAATCTTTATTTTCATTTTTTTTCAAGTTATCTTTATTGTTGAAAGTAATACAGATGTACCCTTTTTCCCCATTGACCCCCACTCCAGGCCTTCACCACACTATTACAATACAGTGGGGCCTTGACTTAGGAGTGTCCCGACTAACGAGTTTTTTGAGATACAAGCCGTCTCTCGGCCGATTTTTTGCTTTGAGTTGCGAGCTAAAATTCAGGTTACAAGCCAGCTTCAGATACCCCACTGCTAGTTGGCGCAGCAAACGTCACAGTGAATGCCACAACATCAGCCCAGCATCACGTGTCTCACTCGTTCACTGTTGATTTGACATACGAGTAATTTGAGTTACAAGCTCCGTCACGGAACGAATTAAACTCGTAAGTCAAGGCCCCACTGTATTTATCTTTAAATAAAGGAGGTTATACACTGAGAATTCCTCAACACTTTGGCTAATATTAGCCTGGGCACAGTTTTATTACCTAAAGAATTAAAAAACACAAACAAAAACCTTTATATTACCTGAAGGAATAGGAATAACAGTTCTGAAACAATTCAATATTTTCTTAATATTTATGAACACAAATTAATATATTTCTCAATTTGTTAGATCGAGAGTTTACCTTGATTAAATGGAAAGAAATCACCAAAAAATTAACCCTTTGATCTGTGTTCGGCATTTGTTGTAAACATTTTTTCATGGTATTCTATGATAAATAGAGATCCCTTTTCCAATGAAGAAAAATGTACACTAAATGCTATCTACAACATAGTCATGACTGTAAATGCCTTGTGAGGCACAATTGGAGACACTGCTCTGTTCACAGGAATTCTTGCTATGATGTGTCCATAGGAAGCCTGGGCTTTGGTCCAAGGACCTAGAGCTGGGAAAGTCATTCCCTGCCTTTCCAGAGAATTACTAAGAGAATACTCCATCCTGTAAGCTGTCCTTTTTTCATAGCTACTCTTACTCTCTTGTCTTGGCACCTCTCCAGCTCAGAGTAAAGCTCCTGAGGCTCACAGGTGCCTGCTGGGATGACCCCACAGAAACATCTACATCAGTTTCTCCTAAGGCACTCAGAGGACACTCCACCAGCTGTCAAGGCCCGCTCCACCATCACAGCACTCTCAGAAGCAGCCATTCACAAGAGACCGGGTCACACACGCTGGGGAGTGAGATGGCAAGATTATAAATTCTTGTTATAGACACACTGTCATACCCAAGTGAGAGATTGCAGAGCTGCATTAAGCTGATGGATAATCTGGCAGCAAACAAACGTGCTTATTGTCGTTTCAATCTAAGCGGTGCAACTGTTTCCCCTGTCTTACACGCCAAGTTTTTCAAAGACTTCATCTCCAAATTACTATCATTAGTAACGTACAAGAGTACAGCCAGTATCATTTCTCCTGAATCTATCCCTGGAAGAAAAAGATGAAATAAAAAGAGAGGAAGTCAACTCTTTTTCAGCTCACATTTTTAGTGACTACCCCAGGTTGCATAGGTTGTATACAGCCCTAGTGGAACCCACAATCGAAAGCATGCACAATAAAGCTTTTAAAAAGCAACAAGACAGATTCATTTCCAAATAATAGCTCAGACATACGATCACTGGTGCAATTACAAACTTTAAAACATACTGACACTCATGCAATCTATCACATTCATATTTCCTAGTATTGTTTTCAAATTCCCAGCATTCACCATAAATAGCTTTTCTTTCCTGGAATTTACCACTGACATTGCCTTTTAAATTTGTTCGTGGGTTTGCTTTCATCAGAGTTCTCAAGATTTTTCTTCCCTTAGAGGCTGTCAAAAATGATCATAACTAAATTTAGAAAGATAATGAGAAAGGTATACCCTCTTCTCAAAGCACTTTATGTAATTACTCTGAGATTGAGTCAGGACAACTGGAATTTGGGGATTTTTACACTGTAACTACAGACAACTTTATATTTGTTCCAATACAAGATGGGGGATGTGGGTATTAGCACAGCTGGTCCTGGCCACAACCGCTTTCCTTTGGCAAATGGAACATGAGGTTATTAAACTCTCATGACATCAGATAATTTACACTGTGATTAATTATTTCTATGAGGATAATGGAGACTTAACTGGGGAGTTCACTGGTATTGACTCTGAGGAAATTTTAAGGCTTGGTAATAACACTGGAGACAAGATATTACATGCAAACCTAGAAAAGCACTTACTAATATACTAAATAACATTAGTAAAATAAATATCTTTTGTATTGACCACTTTCAGTGAAACAGTTTCATCAGGCAATGTTTATATTAATTAATGTGACCTGATTGTACACTTGAGGCCCCAGAGCACATGTTGGGATTAAAACCTAACTTGTTACCAAATAGTAGCACAAACAGAAAGAATAACCAGGACCCTGCACCTCCTAACATTAGATGTGCCTCCTGGCTTTCTCATTCCTCTGATCTCGCAGGACTGGCAACAAGTACATAAGAAACTTAAAATATTTAAGTAGCCTTTTTGTAGATTCACTGGATTGTCTACTTAGATGACTAGAGGCCCAGTGCACAGATTTGTGCACATTGAAAGGAAATTAATTAGAAGGTGTCCAGTGGGGCGGGACCAAGTGAGAGGGGCCAGACACGCCCTGGAGCCAACCTCTCGCAGTCCCTCCCTGGCCAGCGGCACCTGGGGCAGCTCTGGGGCTCGAAGGGCATCTGCAGAGTGAACGGGGTCCCTCCAGCAAGTAGGGTCCCTCAGCCTGGCCTGTGGAAATCAGGCAGAAACTGGCTTCCCAATATCCCCCAAGGGGTCCCAGAGTGCGAGAGGGCACTCTGCAAAGTTGCTGTTGCTCGGCGGCTCCTGCATTGAGGGTCTGCCCCCTGGTGATCAGTGCACATCATAACTACCGGCCGGTTGGCCAGTAGGCCGGTCACTTAGCCTTTTATATATACAGATTATGTCAAAATCAAGGTACATTCCAAGACTGTCCTAGACAAGGGGACTAGTTTGCTGTCAGAAGAGAACAAGGACCCCAAGTATTTTCTAGGCCTCACAATAAGTTACACTGGACTGGGATAACAATGAGAGAAAAGCTGAGGCTAAAAAAAAAAAACTAGAGAAAGTGGTACTGGAGGCATGATAGAACAGATTGAAAGGAAAGATTTGTGCTTGATGGCTAGTCCATGGGGGCCAGGGATTTGCGTGTTTTATTCAACACTGCATACCCAATTTGGGGGCACGTGGTAAGCTCAATGAATGAATGAATGACTTGATTAGGCTATTGGATCTATGGTCTTTGTTTCTTTAATCCACCCAAAGAGTGGTCCAGGATATCACTGTATGTGGTAAGGGTACATTAAAAACTCTAAATTAATGATTGACAGAGTTTTCCCTTTTCAATGTTCTCATACCAAGAAAAAAAAAATCTCAGTTTGGTGCTAGATGTCTTTAACATATCTCCACTCTTATTTTAACAGGAGAAAGGTGTTATCAAGTGGCCCAGTAATACCATCTAGCTAGAACTGTATACTTTGGATTTCATTCTACTTTTATAGCTACCACCTAGTTTAGGAAAAGATACTGATTTTTCAATTTATGATAGTAATATAAAATTTCCTTCTCCCACAAAATTGAATTGACTTAAATGAAAAACATTAGATGAGTAATAAAGATCATGTGCATCTATGGCAAAAATCTAATGATGATGCTCAAATTAATTAAATTTGGGAGGCTGTTTTAATTGCCTTGGAGCTTACATGGGGTCTTATGTCTCATTGCTGTTCTAACAACAGATACCTAATGTCAGCTTTCGACGATCCTCAAAGAGCCCTCTCTCAGTGTACTGAACAAACCATACATCTAGAAGCCACTATCTCCCCATTAGACAAAGCAACCTGAGTCAAAAGTCCATCAAACAAATCCACTTCAATTCTTCAGCGTCTTGGTGAGCAAATACAAAAACTCCACTTTCCAAAATCTGCAGTAAATTTTATAATCATACTAGAGGCCTGGTGCATGGATTCATGCACCAGTGGGGTCCCTCAGCCTGACCTGTGCCCTCTCACAATCTAGGACCCCTCAGGGGATGTTGGAGAGCCGATTTCGGCCCAATCCCTGCAGGCCAGGCC
>NW_005363247.1:6655531-6655941 GCF_000412655.1 Myotis brandtii
ATCCCACTGGTGCACAAATCCGTGCACTGGGCCTCTAGTATGCATATAAGATCTTTGGTTAATCTCTTCCCACCCTCCCCCCTTCGCTCTGAGATTCATCAGTCTGTTCCATGTTTCCATGCCTGTGCGATGAGTGTCTGCCTCCTGGTGGTCAGTGCACATCATAGTTACAGTCGAATGGTCGGCTTTTATATATATACTAAAGGCCCAGTGCACAAAAATGTGTGCACTCGGGGGGGGGTCCCTCAGCCCGGCCTGTGCCCTCTTACAGTCTGGGACCCCTTGGGGGATGTCCACCTGCTGGCTTAGGCCCGCTCCCCGGGGGATCGGGCCTAAGCTGGCAGTCAGACATCCCTCTGGCAGCCCAGGAGCCCTCGGGGGATGTCCACTTGCCAGCGGGGACCAGGCCT
>NW_005363247.1:6656761-6660312 GCF_000412655.1 Myotis brandtii
GGGGCAACCAAGCCTCCTGCTTGCTCCAGCTCCGTGGCTGCCGGCCACCATCTTGGTTGGGTTAATTTGCATATAGTTGCTCTGATTGGCTGGTGGGCATGGCTTGGGGCATAGTGAAGGTATGGTCAATTTGCATGTTTCTCTTTTATTATATTAGATATATATAGATTGAGAGAGATGTCTGTTAACTGTCCCCTCATATTCTTATGACTCTCCACTGTTAAGCTAATTTATAAATACTAAGCAAATTAACTAATGACCTGAAGAAATAAGAGAAAATATAAATTTAGAAGTCAAATATCAGCTAGAAATCCTGTTAAACACCACATGATTTGCTTGGATGCATATAACTTTAATTCCATAATAAGTAACTGATAGATCTCAAATTCAATTCAGCTACAGCCTGCATTATCTAAATTGGGAGACCAAAGTTCTTGAACTAACTTGCAAAGAAACTATGAGTTGCTAACAGATGACATTTAATTTCTGACATTCAAACCCAGAGATAAAAAAAGGGGCTAAACCAGAGCTGAGGTTCTTTAGACACCTGCTAATGGCCTATACCAGTGGTCGGCAAACTGCGGCTCATGAGCCACACGCGGCTCTTTGGCCCCTTCAGTGTGGCTCTTTCACAAAATACCGACTTCTGCACATGGGCCACGAAGTTTCAATCGCACTGTACAAGCACGCCCGCACGTGGTAATTTGTGGAAAAGCCACACTCAAGGGGCCAAAGAGCCGCATGTGGCTTGTGAGCCACAGTTTGCCGACCACTGGCCTATACCATTGGAAAAGTCAATAAAAATATTAACTACAGACGAGATTAATCGTTTTATGCATTTAACCAAGTATAACCTGATTGCCAGAGGCACTATTAAAAATAAAATAAACACATTCAATAATCAAAATGGATTCTCACTTTCCCCATTTTACAAAGGATTACTTGGTCTGCAGGTCTCTAGAAGCATGTTTATGTTGAAACACCGTAATTTAAAAGAAAGAGAGAAAATAGAGTGAATTTTTGATCATCCTTAATAATTCATTTACCTGATTCTCTTTCCTCTAACTTTATTAGCATTTTGCCATGTCACAATAATTAAGACTTGTATATGAGGGCCAAAAGGGAGCTTGGAAAAAATATAAAACTCATTCATCAATCTAATCCAATCACTCCCTCCTCCCATGTAATAACACAGCCACCAAACTACAGAAACAACTTCCTTAATGACTCAGGGCAACAAGAATACCTAATAACAGATATGCTTAAACTCTGGAATCACTAAAATATTTCTTTCTACTTAAAATAATTCATAATAGTGTTAAGATGCTCCCTAACTTCCCTAACTGTAATTTTTTTTACCTCACATGGATGCCATTGTTTAATGCAATAACTTTTATAGATATACTTTGAGTTTCCTGGAAAAGTGAGATGTAAATAAAGCATTATTACCATAACATCTCCCTTAATGATCTAGAAGAGGCAGTAAATAGAAAGCTGATGGATTCACAGATGGTATTAAATTGAGAAGTGTTGCAAGCATCAGTAAAGGCAAGAGAAATTATGCAAAAAAACCTTAACATGCTTCAAATAAAACAAAACATTCTTTTTTAACTCTATGGAAGAAAGTGACAATTTTTAAAGGGTCAAATTATACTGTCTAGCATAGATGCTGCAACCAGCATGTAAAAACATGCAAGCCAGAATCATTTTCAAGTCTTCATATTTAAGTAACATGCCAACATTCTTTAAAGGGGGGCGGGGGGCTGGCAGCTGAATATATATAAAACTTCTAATAAATATGGGAGGATCTATAATTGCATTAGAAAGTGCCAATGAGAAGTTTAGATTTGTACATTTGTAACATTGGAAGAACACAAAGTTCCATTAAGGAAGCTTATTCCACGTAAACCTGCTTCATCCAAAGCATTTTTATAAGCCTACATTTGTCTCCCATTTAGGCAGAGCCATATGTCCGGGCAGACTTGGCATATGGACCAAACAGAAATAATGTGTCTCAGGAGGGCTGTGCTTGAGGCTGCAGGTGGCTTCGAGTTTGTCCTCTATGCCCCATGGTGACTAATGGGATACATCAAGACATTTCTGTGGTTAGTAATATCATCTGTAACAGTGGTGGCAGAATAAAGTAGACATTGACATCACCTCCTCTGCCACCCCCACCACACTTCCATCTTCTATGTTCTAACCTGTGCCTTTTGGGAAATATTGACCCATTTTTTAAACCCAGTTTTAATATAAAAACATTTTAATGTCAAAAGATATTTATTCCCTCTTGGCCCCCAATACACATGCTGGCTGTTTTATCTGTTTGGGTGACAGACAATGGTTGCTGAGTATAAGGTCTTGATGAACTCAGTATAGGTTCTCTTTTTGTCAGAAGCCAGGCACATTCACCTGTTCTACCCACCTGAGTTCTCTGATCAATGAGGTCTGACACATGAGTTCTTAATGTTAGACAGGCCTTCAATGTTGTTGTTGATCCAAGAACACACCATTAAACTTTATCACCCCCAAGGAATGTATTTACTGGTATATAGGAAATTATCTTACAAGTGATGACAAAGAAAAGTAATATGATGTACCCATCAGTAAACCAGGACCCTAATAAGGGATCTAGATCCAGTAGCTGAAAATAAGTTGATTGAACAAAACAGTTTATTTCTCTCCACCAAAAGAAGGAAAAAGACTGAAGAGTAATAAGCCCAGTCTGGAATGGCATGCCATGATAGCAGGCACCCAGGCTTTGTCTACTGTGTTGTTTTGCCAACTTCAGCATGTGGCTTCCCCCTCATAGTCCCAGATGGCTGCTGATTCTGCAATGCACATCCAACCTGGGGCCCACTAGCCAGGACTTGGTCACATGGCCATGTCCAGCTACAAGCCAACAGAAAAATAAGGTCTTTACTCCAATAATCCATGTGCCAGTTAAAAATTAGGGGATCTAGTATGTCTATTACTAAATAAGAAAGGCAAAATAGATGCTGGAGGACAACTAGTTTTGAATAAGAATCATATTTTAATATCTAAATCTTGCTAATTTTAAATATTATTTTAACATGAGTCTGTGGTTACTAAATAAGCATAGATTCTCAACTCTTTTACTCAACACAGTTTCTTTGAGCTTGGTACCAGAATAAAATTTCCTATTTTTTTCACTTTAAGAAATTCAGCTTCATGGTTTTATAGTTTATTATACCACAGGGATATATTTATTTATATTATCACAAAATGCAAGGAAAAGTAAAATGTTTATGAAATAATAAAAGTTAAAACGTTAAGCTTTTCATACTAAGGCCTTTGCTTTTATTAAATTCAAATTTTAGGACCAGTTAAAATAATCACTTTACTACAAACCATTTAAATATTTTAGCCACAAGTTTTATGCAAACCTTTTCACATTCTAAAAACATGTAAATAATATATATTCATTGTACCTTTTTATATAGCAACTAGAGGCCCGGTGCACAAAAATTTGTGCACTGGGGGGGGGTCCCCCAGCCCAGCCTGTGCCCTCTCGCAGTCTGGGACCCCTC
>NW_005363247.1:6661783-6663807 GCF_000412655.1 Myotis brandtii
GCAGTCACTGAAGCAAGCAAGCCTCCCTGCTCGCTTCAGTGCATGGCTGCCGGCCGCCATCTTGGCTGACAGTTAATTTGCATAAGGATATGCTGATTAGCCAATGGGAAGGGTAGCAGTCGTACGCTAATTACCATGTTTCTCTTTTATTAGTGTAGATAACATTATGAGAACAACTACTCATTTAACTCCCCTTTAAGGGGGAGGAAACCAGATACTGTTGGTGTAACAAGTGGCTCATTGTTGGTTATAACAGTCAACCAGAAACTTTAATAATTGTTAATGATGGTTCCATAATTCTTTTTTACATAATTCTATAAACAGTTCCTTTTTAAAGGTAACCTGATCCTATGTCTAAAAATTAATTCTCAAGTCTCTAAGCCATAACCTGTATTTTGCCTAAAAACCGTGTATCTGCTATGTTTTTAAAGATCATACTAAACATTTATGATCAGCTTGCATAGAAACATTTTTCTGTTTTTCTAGGCACTTTTTCATATATTTCAAGGAAATATATCTAAATAACAGGAAATCATGTACAAACTTTGAGAAATGCAGTACAAATAGAGGAAACTCTAATCTTTAGCAACATGGGAAATGGCATGTTGAAATAAGTGGTGGCTTCTGTAAGGAGCACGTTATGAAATTTCACTTTTCAAACACAGTAGGCCCAGAATAACCAAGGAAACACAGGGCCGAAGGGAGGTAAGCCAATTCTGCCTGGAATAAGGTTTCTGTGCTATACAAGCAGCTCCTCACAGCCTCTCAGAGATGGGAGTCTGTCTTCTGGGCAACTTCCTGCTAAAACCAAAAGAACTTCCAAGATTCATCCTTGCCCTATCAATGTCTATGGGAATATTTAGATTCAACTATTAGCAAATAATGCAGAGTACTCTGAAGCATCCAGAATCAGTCCACGGTCCAATTTCTCTGCATTTAAACAATTGCAAATCAAATTTAACCAAGCAAGTCAATGACCCTGAATCAATACAATTTTAGGTGCACACAGATTGGCCTAAATCAGAGGTTCTCAACCTGTGGGGCGTGATCCCTTTGGGGGTCAATCGACCCTTTCACAGGGGTCGCCTAAGACCATCGGAAAACACATATAGAATTACATATTGTTTTTGTGATTAATCACTATGCTTTAATTATGTTCAATTTGTAACAATGAAATTGGGGGTCACCACAACATGAGGAACTGTATTAAAAAGTTGCGGCATTAGGAAGGTTGAGAACCACTGGTCTAAATGAAGGCACAAGCCTTAAGCTGCCTCTGAGAAAGAAAGGAGAGAATTTCTCCCCTTAATTCTTTACCCAGAGTTATTGTTTCTCATTTCCAAAGAGTATGGCCCCTTTATACCAAAATGCAGTATCTGTGTGTTTGTACCACAATTAACAAAAAGGTAGACAACTTCCAAACAATACTCTGCAACTTAATGTGGTTTACACTGCCCAGAGAAATAAAATTCGTTAACAACTCTCAATTAGACTAATTCTCCTTCTCTCTATGTCTTTCATATAGATAGATAGATAGATAGATAGATAGATAGAGATATAGATATAGATATATAGATATGCTCCATACTTCCCCGCAGCGTAGTAACACTAAAAAGACATAATGGCTCAAAGACAGAAAATGTTTTATCTTCAGATATCAACCTAAATTCAGGATATAAAGCTTTTTCCTGATTCCTTTGTGATAGGCTTTGACTTCAATTTTACGAGGGCAGGGCTCAACACTTACATAAGTTCTCAGATTCAAATTTTCTTAGCTCTTCAACTACAGTTCAGAGCCCAATACATGTTGTGTGACTTGTGGCTTTCATCTCCCAAGAAGAGGGGAATGCTAAGGAGAGGGGTGACCAATGTAGTTACTGCTGTAAGTGATAATAGTCTGTCTTTGCCTCAGAAAGTTTGTGTCTACTTTCAGGATAATGTGAATAAATATAGATATTTAAAACCTATCAGTGACATAATGATACATTCTACAAATCCTGAAAGGATACTGAGTGAGTACTGTA
>NW_005363247.1:6663948-6672820 GCF_000412655.1 Myotis brandtii
TGGTGAATTCTAGCAAACATTTAGAAGAAATTGTATGAGTTCTACAACAAACTCCTCTCAAAAAATTGAGGAGGGGGAAATACTTCACAACTAATTCTACATATTTCCAGCATTTCCCTGATCTCAAACAAGATAAACACAATACAAGAACATAAAATTACAGACCAATATGTCTCATGAGCATAGATGGTAAAGTATAAAACAAAATTTTAGCACATGGATTTTTATATATAAAAATCAATATATAAAGTGAGGGTTTTCTCAGGAATGCAAAGTTGATATAACATTTAAAAAACAATTAATATAATTCACTGTATTAAAAAACTCAAAAAGAAAACCCATATGATAATTTCAACAGATGCAAGTCCTGGCCATTTCCATACACCAAAGTTGTGGTTTCAATCACAGTCAGGGCACATACAAGAATCAACCAATGAATGCATAAATAAGTGTAACAACAAGTCTATCTCTCTCTCCCTTCCTCTCTAAAGAAAACCAAAAAACAATAAAAATAATAATTTCAACAGATGCAAAAAAAGCATTTGACAATAATCCAACATTTATTCCTAATAGAAACTTTCACCAAAATAAGAATAAAAAGAAACACCCTCAACTTAATAAAGAGCATTTGCCCAAAAGAAAAAAAAAGTCCTTACAGCTAACATCATAATGATGAAATACTAAATGATTTCCCCCTAAAACAAGAAATAATACAGGATGCTCATTCTCATCATTTTTATATAGTATTTATCTGGAAGTTCATGCCAGCACAATAAGGAAAGAAAAGGCAATAAAAAGAAGGAAGTAAAATTGTCTTTATTCACAGATAACATAATCATCTATGGAGGAAATCCAATGAATCTACAAAAAAAAAAAGCTAATTTATATTTTAGTTTATTATGTAGTCTCTGCCAATCCTGCAATGTCATAGGAATGAGTAAGCCAGAGGGCACATCTAATGTTAAGAGGTCCGCGGTCCTGATTATTCTTTCCATTTGTGCTACTATTTGGTAGCAAGTTGGGTTTTATTTTTATACTAGAGGCCTGGTGCCCAAAATTTGTGCACTCAGGGCGTCCCTCAACCTCGCCTACACCCTCTCACAATCCGGGAGCCTTCGGGGGATGTCTGAAGCTGGCAGTCAGGCATCCTTAGGGTTGCTGCAGAGGCAAGAGAGGCTCCCGCCACCACTGCTGTGCTCACCAACCATGAGCCCGGCTTCTGCTTGAGCAATGCTCCCCTGTGGGAGTTCACTGACCACCAGGGGGCAGCTCCTGCATTGAGCGTCTGCCACCTCATGGTCAGTGCACGTCATAGCAACCGGTCATTCTGCCATTTGGTTGATTTGCATATTAGTTTTTTATTATATAGGATGTATATATATATATAGTATTGATTTCAGCAAGGAAGGGAGAGGTAGAAAGAGATAGAGACATCAATGATGAGAGAGAATCATTGATCAGCTGCCTCTTGCATGCCCCCTACTGGGGATCGAGCCTGCAACCCAGGCATGTGCCCTTGACTGGAATCAACCTGAGACCCTTCAGTCCAAAGTTCAATGCTTTATCCACTGAGCCAAACCAGCTAGGGCAGCAAGTTGGTTTTTAATCCCAACAGGTGTTCTGGGGCCTCCAGTATATAATCAGGCCACATCAATTAATATAAACATTGTCTGGTAATTCTAAATTCCTTTATATTCATTAGAGCACAAAAGCTTTTATCTAAATTCTTTTAAACATCATTTAAATGAATTTTCTCTGTTCAAATCTTGGAAAATATAGTTAATAACTGGCCATCTTCCTTTTATGTTGCATCCTTTATTTTCTGAAAGGACTGCTGAGTAATGAATGATGTGCCCATTCCTAGATGTCAATGACAATTGGTCTAGATTGAGGCTTTAAAAAGTTTCTGCTGCTAACTAGCTTAAAGGTGGGCATGCAATCCAGTTCTCACCAAAAAAACTTAAAATGAAGTCTGTTGGATGATCATGGAAAGAATTTTCCTTCTTGGTAAAAAGGGAGATGCACAAAGACATTCACCACTTGTTCCCTGCTAAAAATCACACATACACAAATACAAAAATATATGCAGATGCCAAATCGATATGGTACACATGTCAGAATTCCTTTGCCCAGTCCATGCTCTGAATCAGCCTCAAGTGATTGAACCACATGGGCATACAACACATCCAGAAACACAAGACAAAAGGAACTGCCAGAATCATCCCATGACCAGGACAGGAGACTTCAATGAAGCCCTAATGGGCCCAGAAGGAAAAGATAAGAGTACCTCAGTCCTTGAGGGCTGTTGAGCTGCCAACTGACCCTGGAATTTCAAAATTTCCCCATTAAGTGAGATTTTAATTTTATTATTATTTTTAATCCTCACCTGAAGTTATGTTTTTCGTTGATTTGAGAGAGGGAGAAGGAGAGAGAGAGAGCAAAACATCTATGTGAGAGAGAAACATTGATCAGTTGCCTCTCATTCACACCCCGACCAGCAATTGAACGCACAACCTGGGTATGTGCCCTGAGTGGAAATCGAACCCTTGACCCTTCAGTGTACAGGACTACACTCCAACCACCTCAGCCATACCAGTCAGGGCCATTAAGTGAGATTTAAAATGGCCTTCTTATTGAAGCCAGTTTTAGTTGGGTATGCTGATTCTTCCTTATAATCCACGTAGTCTAAGCCACTTTCTTTTCAACTAATATCCCCCAGAATGTTTCTAGAAATGCTGAGTGTGTAATAATTATCTCTAGTCCCTCTTTTTGGCATGTTCCTTGAACCAGTAATCCCAAAGATCCTCTAAGGACCAGCAGCAAGGTGGCACTCTGTCAGACCAGATATTCATACACAGGCGATCTAGAAGAGGTGGTGGCTTCCCCAGAACCACCAGGCACCATTGCTGAGCCCAGATTGAAGTTCCCCAGAAACACCTGATGAAAGTGGCTACAAAATATGCTCTTAGGAACACAGTAAATTGGGCAAAGCTTGGACCACCCAGAAGAAAAGCAGTCCGGAAGGATGGAGCACAAATCACTGAGTAAAGGGACTGCCTCAGTTCCTCTAGGCGAGGTAGAAGCTGGAAGCTAAGCCCCTGGCAGGCTGTCCTCTACTCAAGGAGCCTCTCTAGAAGGTGTGGCTGTTATTCCACAAGAAAACCAAGCTTCCAAGGAAGAGAGATCGGCCACTTTATTTTCTTGGCAAAATTGCCATGGACCACAATGTGGAAAACATAAAATGTTAAGCCCATAGTAAATGCTCACTAGTTCTTTCTCTGGTTTATGAATAAAATATGAGAACATTTTATAATTGAAGGACTTGGTATTTCCTTTCAAAAATCATAGTTTCCTGGTCTCAGACTCTGTGAAACATTTAGTGGGATTTTCTGAGATGGGAAGGAAGGTGGGCAGTGAGAGTCGTCATTAGAACAGGACCACTGGCAAGCTGCAAAGAGCCTAAGACAGTGGCATTTACCTTGGAGACCTTGCCATGACCCAGGGCCTTGCTCTCAACTCCGCCATCTCAGAACCTGATTCCTTCAGCACACCACACTTGCAGATGCTGCGCTAATGTGACAGTCATAACTGAAACATGGCTCTGAATGCTATTCCCTGCAACGAGCAAAAATATGACAGGACAGGCCATAAACTAGATGTAGCTGAATAAGCATGGAATCAAAACAAGGAGAATTCATTGATGATTCAGAACTCTAGAGGCATAAACATCCATCACATGGTGGGGAAAACACAAGAAATGACATTTTTGACCAGTCTTCTTGACTAGTTTTTAGCCAAATCCCTCCAAAGTTACTTTCTAGACTCTCTCCTAAGCCTATGTAGGTTTTGGTCTGGCACAGGTAGGTTCCCTTCTAATTGGCATATCATTTGTGTTTAACTATGTTGGTTCTTCAATTAGTTTATAGTTAACTCTTACCATATTTCAGAGAGCCATTCTGATATTTCCAACTCTCTGCTTTATGTTGATTTTATATTTCCACTTGAGGACCAACACCGTCTCCAAGTTTTTGCATACTGCCTCATTGTTATCCCCTGCACTCCTCCTAAATATCATTAAAAAATTATGTGCAAACTGATGTGGCACCCATGTCAGAATTCCTCTGCTTAATCCATCTTCCAGCATCGGCCCTAGAGAAATTGGACCACACTTACAAATTATGTGCAAACTGATGTGGCACCCACATCAGTTTGAATGTCAGAATTCCTTTGCTTAATCCATCTGCCAGCATCGGCCCTAGAGAAATTGGACCACACTTACAATTTTTATAAGAGAATATGTACCAAGGATTCCTGAAATAGGCCACTATTTTCCTAACACTCACCCTATATCCTTTCAGTTAGTCCTTAAGAATAGTCCCATTCCCACCCCGAGGACATTAATCACAATTCCTGGACTACTGCAGATCTCTCAGCCCTCCCTTCTCCACCTCTCCTCCACACTGCCACCAGCACACACATGCAGGCACACCGCTGATGCACATGTACATGCCCAGCATAATCTTGATTCCTTGTATTCTCTGTAAGAGAAATAAGTGCAGCCAGTCTGATTTCAATCTACATGCAGCAATGACAGGACTTTCCATCTTTGAGGGCACTTACGAAAGCTTTTTTGCTGTAATGACGCATGCACTTGGGCACATAAATGTACCACCCCTAAAAAAACAAAAAAACTGGTTTCCCCAAAAGAGGGAGAAAAAAATTTATCTCAAAGTCTCACTGTTATACAAACATAAGATTTGGTCTCCTAAAGAGAACATTAAAAAAGGCCACTGAGCCCTCCAGTGGCAAAATTATGAAAATGTTATGATGTACATTCAAGCACCCTGAAGAACGCTCTTAAAGGCAGGTGGAAACAGCACAGAAAATATTAAGTTGGTTCAGGGGATTGGAGTTTTTCAAGTTCACAAACTTTCTGAAGCACAATCAGCCCAATGTATAATAATGACCATTGTCCAAGCATTCTATTTTCAGGAAAACTCTCTTCCAGGTAATGCCCGTAAAAAAAACAAGTCCTCTCATATTTATTTACTGTGTTTTGAGGTTTATTTTACAGCTGTAGGTTTTAATAAAAGTTTAATTAAAGCTATTATCACAGGACATACCTGGTGAATCTATTTCTGGATTTGAATTATAAGACCTGGATTTGAATTATAAGAAAATAAAGCATAAAATGCAAATAGCATTCACTCCTAGAGATCTGTAATAAAAAATTGAATGTCCTAATTCATAAACTATCTGGCTTAATTTAAAGATGTTTTATGAATTTGCTAATCATTTTCTCTTGCCATAGGCATTTTCCTGCATTCCTAGTTACACGAATTCAGTTACATGTTTACAACTCTCTTTGTTTTTCTAACTTCTAAAGGACCAAGGAAAATGAGAAAAGCGAAGGGCAATTGCTTTCAATGGCTGGTCAAGACAGATGACCTCTCCTCCTGTGAGGCTCCTTACATTTGATTATACCCTATCACCCTCCTCATTGCATTCACCACGCCAGGAGCCCAATTTATTCAATAGTTTGGTTGTCTTTCCACTTTAATATGTCATCCATTCAATCATGCATTTACTCATTCACAACTCATTTAGCAAATTTGTTGGATGCCATAATTCCTGTCCTCATGAGGTGCAAATTCCACATAGAGTAAAAGACTCCAAGGTGTGAACACTCATTACTCATATATTTACAAACCAGCTACAGACAGGAAAATCACTAGGAGCCTTGATACTACATAACAACATGCACCTAATATACCTGAGAGATGGTCAGGGAAGACCTCTTTTTTGAGAAAGTGATGTTTAAAAGAAATTGGGAAGGGCAGGAAGAGGCAAAGATGAATGGCAAGGAGAAGGGAACTACATGAGAAGATCTGCATGTGCAAAGATCCTGAGGTGGAGAGGGGCACATGTGCCATGAGCCCAGGGTCCAGCAGGTGATAAAGCTGGAATCTCTCCCTGAATTGCTCTATTAGGCTCCTTATGGTCTGGTCTTTGCTTGCTTTCTACACGCCCCCCCCCCACCCTGCATCTATTCCCAACCCAGCAGCCATAGTGGTTTCTTTAAAACCTAAGTCATTACTTGGTCATACCGTTACTTTGCTCAAAACCCTCCAATGCTTCATGTTTCATACAGAAGAAAAGTCAAAAGTGCTCACAAAGTACTATAAAACCCTATACGATCTGGCCCTGTGTTGTCTTTATGAACCTTCCTCCTTCCACTCCCCTCCCGCCCACTCACCCATCCCAGCCATGCTGGCCTCCACCATGCTCCCTTCACCCAGACAGGCGCCCAGGTCAGGGCCTTTGTTCTGGCTGTGCCCTCTGGCTTGCATATTTAGCCACAAGGTTGATGTCGATTTCACCATAATACAGTGAGTTTCTGGACTGTAAGAATAACTATGAGACTTTATCAGCTATGTTAATATTAGAATAATTTTAATTTCATGTTAAACTTGTTTTACAATTTTTTCCTCAGCTCTGACAGTCACTAGATTGCTCCTACAGTTACTCTGCTGCATCTACTTTACTAGGCAGATGCTCACTTTCTACAGAGATAAGTTGAGATTTCCAGATACACCACTTTTCCTACCACTTTCTTCTTCACATTTCATGTTATTTATTATGTCTGATTTAAAAAAATTTCTCATGGCTATTGTTGTATAATATTGTGCAATTTTTCTTCATCATGAAATTCTGAGTCCTACAGTTTTCTACAAAGATTAGGAATTCTATAAAGATTAGAAACAATTTTTTTAAAAGATTAGAAATATAATATGATCTCATCTGCATTATTGCTTCATATATTGTTTTTAAATTCTTATAATATATATAAGTGGAATATTTTTATGAACATCTATTTTTTTAAATATACAATATTCTTCATAAAGTTACCTCGCTAATGTCGTATCTCTTAGCTTTGTGCTATTTGTCCATCTATTCCTCTATTTACTTAATTATTTGGAATTCAGCAACATTTAACATAAAAAGTACATAAGGCTATTATCAGTTCAAGTTGTATGTACAACACTTACCTATGTTTAATAGTTAACATTCAGACATCAACCTTAAATTTGAATTCCATACCTTGCATATGTAAGAGATGTTGTATGGGTGAGATATGATACTAACCTGGTGATCCCACACAAGGTCAGGACTGACAGAAACAGTGTAAGTGGGCATTTGCTCTTGAACTCTCTGAAGGCTGAGACCTGAGAGCAGGTTCAGCCCACAGATCTTTGCTAGCTGCATGTACTAGACAGATTCCAATTTGTTCATGCACAGTGAAGTTTTAGCAACACTCCATCTGGGATTTAACAAAAACAACCCTCTAGCTTTAGACAACCCTCTCACAATTCTCTTATTGTTCACATTTCTTTTCATACTTATAGCTTATATTCTGACCAGTTTAATCCAAATATTTCCTTCTTTGCTATCTACACACACACACACCTTTTTTTAAATATATTTTATTGATTTTTTACAGACAGGAAGGGAGAGGGATAGAGAGTTAGAAACATTGATCAGCTGCCTCCTGCACACCTCCTACTGGGGATGTGCCCGCAACCAAGGTACATGCCCTTGACCGGAATCGAACCTGGGACCTTTCAGTCTGCAGGCCAATGCTCTATCCACTGGGCCAAACCGGTTAGAATCACACATCTTTTCTCATGTTAATTAAGAGCACATATGAGAAAACATTTTAGTAGGTATTTTATACTATAAATATTTGTTATCATAATTTATTTTAAACCAACCAGATATTCCATTTTTTCAC
This sequence comes from Myotis brandtii, assembly GCF_000412655.1. NCBI lineage: Eukaryota > Metazoa > Chordata > Mammalia > Chiroptera > Vespertilionidae > Myotis > Myotis brandtii. The sequence goes on from NW_005363247.1 coordinate 6,671,741, forward strand.
ATATCGTTCTTAAATTCAGATTCATGACCAGACTGCACAAATCCAAAGAGATGCTACCATGTAATACTATACACTTTTTAAATGATCAAAATAAAATAATAAAAGTGTGACAGTTGTAAAAAATCAAAATGGTTCCATGTATTTCTATGCATGACAAAGTTTAAAACATAGTTTCCCAGTCACACCTCAAGGAAGAACTTTACATTTTTCACCACTATCTTTCAGTTTTTAACTTATCCATTTTTATGAAACTTTATTAAGTATATACTGTGTATAAGGTGTGGTTCTAGGTATTGCCTTAAATTTAAAAAATATTTTAATTAGCCAAATAGTGACTACATAGCATTGTCCCTCATATTCAATAGGCCCCATCCATGTGAGAACTGGGCTTTAAAATGCTAACATGAGCCTTTCCACACATGTAAAGCTCATTCTCATGTCTCAGTATGGCAGCTGCTTTGAAGGACAGTGTGATATTTGCAACTCATCTTTTCACCGTCTCCAAAATAAGGACAATGCCATTATTTTTAGAACATGAAGAAGTCTGCAGAGGAAGATAACTGTACAACCCACTTCCTCATTTCTTTTAACTTTTCACTGTGCTGCATTTTTTTTAAAAATCTTTATTGTTCAAATTATTACAGATGTCCCTCTTTTTTCCCAGCATAGTTCCCTCCACCAGGTTCCCACCCCACCCCAGGCCCTCACCACACCACTGTCCACGTCCATAGGTACTGCATACATGCATATAAGATCTTTGTCTAATCTCTTCCCACACCCTCCCCACACTCTCCCCCTGCCCCAGAATTGTCAGTCCACTACATTTCCATGCCCCTGATTCTATTACATTCACCAGTTTATTCTGTTCATCAGATTTTTCATTCATTTGATTTTTAGATTCACTTGTTCGTAGATATATATTTGTTGCTACTTTGTTGTTCATAATTTTTTATTTTTACCTTTTTCTTCTTCTTCCTCTTCTTAAAAAATACCCTTCAGCATTTCATATAATACTGGTTTGGTGGTGATGAACTCCTTTACCTTCTTCTTGTCTGTGAAGCTCTTTATCTGACCTTCAAG
>NW_005363247.1:6673433-6677704 GCF_000412655.1 Myotis brandtii
ATTTGTGACATGTTTCTTTGTCTCCACATTTGGCTGCTTTCCTGTGTTTGTTTCTATGTATTGGGTAGCTACTAAGTCTCCTTGAGTTGACAGAGTGGCCTTGTGTAGTAGATGTCCTATAGGACCCAGTGTCTCTGCCTCCCCAATCACCTGAGGTGGACACTCTTTGTGCACCCCTTTGTGGGCTGTGTGCACAGTCTTGTTGTAGTTGAGCCTTGATTGCTGTTGGTATCACTGGGAGGAATTGACCTCCAGGCCAATTGGCTGTGAGGACCAGCTTCATCTACACTGGAAGAGCTGCTGTGCAGGAGACACCCTTATGGGGCAGGACTTGCTTCAGTGGGGCTTTGGTGCTCACTGAGCCTGCCCCTTGAGTGTGTCACTTATGGATGTGAAGAGTTGTATTCTGGTATGGTCTCACACTGACCACTGAGTACACTGGCTCTTGAATCTCCAAGGAGCTGCAAAGTCAGCCACTGCCTGGGGTCACCCAGCAGGAGCTACAGAGAGATCTGCAGATTCCTCCTCTTTGTATCAGGTCTGAAAGTGCCCAGATGAGGCCCAGTGCTAAAGCAAGGCAGGCTGGTGCTGATGTGGCCTTCTTTTGATAGCTTTGAGGCCCCCTGACCCAGCTGCAGCTTGTTTGACAGGTTTTAGGCTGAGAAAGGACAGGCCATTCATATGCAAAAGCTGCTGTGCACAGCTTGGGTGGGGTTGTAAATTGCGTAGGGCAGGGAATCTCCAGGGCAGAGCAAACAGCAATGGCTGCCAGTCAGCCCTGCACTTGGGAGGTCCCAGCACAGGAACAATGACCCTTGCAAGCACCTCCGTCTGAAAGAAAGCTGCCCCTATGTTCCTGCCCCGATGCCAGACAGACCAGTTAATCCCCGTATTTGTCTGGGTACCCCTGAGACTGGCCCGGCACTGGAGCTCAGAGCAAGCAGGAGCTTGTATCTCCCTCCCGATTAAAAAAGCGGCACACCTGGGTGTCAGCCAGTTCCACGCCTCTGCACCTTCTACCAGTCTCAATATAGTTTCTTCTTTACCTCTCTAGTTGTAGTACTTCCACTCAGCCAGATTTCCCATGGTTCTGGATGATAGTTGTTATGTATTTTAGTTGTAATTTTGATGTGGTTGTGTGAGGTAGCAAGTACAGGTGTTTACCTATGCTGCCATCTTGGTTGTCTCCTCCTCATTTCTTTATACCACAGTAATCTGAAGAACACATAGCCTGGGAGATTCTATGAACTCCCAATAGTTAGAAGTCTTAAAATTAGATCTAAGGTGCGGACCAGTAGTGCAATGGATACACATCTGACGATAAATCAGAAAACTAGATCTGGGTGATCTGACACATCAGGCCTGCAATGTTTCTGGACTATGCTGAACCATGCACAGTCTCTAGTCAATGTTTTAGAGGGAAAAAGCATCGCAAAGATTATATCATTCTTGCAGTAAGCCATCAGCAATTTTATAATATTCATACCTCTTTTTAATTTGCCCAAAGTTCTACCTCATAACAGAGCCCTTACCAACTTCTGATTTTTCCTCCAATTTAAATTCCTAAGAAAGTTTAAATTCCTCAGATTTTAGTAGCTGTAAAACTCCACACTGGAGTTTTAGCGTCTATTTCTACCTAGCAGCGATGTTCATCCAACACCTACATGCTACTGTATAGAAATGAGTCATTTCCTCTTCTGGAGGAGATTTAAAACACAACTCTGCAAAGCAAAATAGTCTGAAGAAATAGAAAGTGGCATACTTACCAAAAAAGGAAAAACTGAACGATGGTCTCTCACTGAGTAAATAGGCAGAGAATATAAAAGTATAAATTGAGTATAAGGTTTAATGAACATCAATATATTTATGAATCAAAATGCCTATGCAAAAGGCTTAGTGTGGAAAAAATCCACAGAAAAATGCTTTTAATACAGGGTGAGGTAAGAGTAGGTTTACAGTTGTTGTTCATATGGAAAATAACATAATAAATTAATGAATAATAATACAAGAATAAACTCTGTTTTTCATACTCACAACTGTAAACCTACTTTTACCCCACCCTGTATCCATTCAAATGAAAAAGCCCTTATTCATTTAAAACACAACTCTGGAGCAATTTTCATCTAAGAAATGAACAAATTCATCTCTAATCAACAAAAACTAAATTTTTCTAATTTGTTATGTCACTCTTCACCTTTTTTCCCCTTTTTGTTCCCATTTATTTCTGGTGAAGTGTTAATTTAAAAAAAAATAAAAGAAAGCAAAAAGGAAAAGTGTACACTCAATCATTTGGAAATTTAATTGGGATTCTGAAAATTTTCTAATGGCTGGAATCTAAAGCCAGTCTGTCTAATGAGTCCCTAAGTCCCTGAATTGTGAGAAGCATTAAGATAATATTCTACTGGAAGCCATAATGTTTATAATTCTGATCTTATTTATAACAGCACAAATGTGAAAAGATCCCTAATATGCATTAACAGGTGAATGGAAGGACAAATTGAACTATATCCACATATGGATATACTCAGCAATGAGTATATTTTTTTAAGTATAAAGATTTTGAAATTTATTTATGTTGTTTAATATCTGAACATTAATAAATCTCAAAATCTTTATACTGAATAAAAAATCTTGCCTGCCAAAATATACATACTATATATTTCACTTATATAAAATCTAGAAAATGCAAACTAAATCTACGATGACATAGATCAATAGTAGCCTAGGATGGGGAATGAAGGGAGGGAGGGATTAAGAAGTGGCTCAAGGCCCTAGCCGGTTTGGCTCAGTGGATACAGCGTCGGCCTGCAGACTGAAGGGTCCCAAGTTCCATTCCAGTCAAGGGCACATGCCCGGGTTGCAGGCTCGATCCCCAGTAGGGGGCATGCAGGAGGCAGCCAATCAATGATTCTCTCTCATTATTGATATTTCCCTCTCTGTGTTCCTCTTCCTTGCTCTCTGGAATCAATAAAAATATATTTTTTTTAAAAAGAATGGCTCAAGGAAATTTCTGGATCCACAAAAATGGTGTGTGTTTTTTTAAATCTAGATTATAATGAAGATTTTATAGGGGACTACATATTTTAAAACTCATCAGTCTAGCTGGTTTGGGTCCATGGAGAGAGCATCAGCCTGTGGTCTGAAGGGTCCCAGGTTTGATTCCTGGTCAAGGGCATGTACCACAGTTGCAGGCAGGCTCCTCCCCAGCCTGGGCCCCAATCAGGGTTGTGTAGGAGGCAACCAATCAATGTGTTTCTCTCACATGGATATTTCTCTTGGTCTTTCCCTCTCTCTTCTACTCTCTCTAAAAATCAGTGGAAAAATATCCTTGGGTGAGGATTTAAAATAAATAAATAAATAAAAATTTAAAAACCTCATCAAATTGTACACTTTTAAGAAGCAAATATGGTCATTTTTCTGCAAAAAAAGCTTTAAAAATTATCTAATCTAATAAAAGACAAACATGCAAATTGACCGTACCTTTGCTATGCTGTAAGCCACGCCCATCAGCCAATCAGAGGGACTATATGCAAATTAACCCAACCAAGATGGCGGCTGCCAGCCACAGAGCTGGAGCGAGCAGGAGGCTTTGTTGCTCCAGTGATGGAGGAAGCCAAGCTTCCCGCCTGCCGTGGCTGGCTCTGAGCTCCACTAAAGGCAACAAAATTTCAATTATAGAAGGTAAATAAATCCCAGAATTAAAAAAGAAAAAAGAAAAAAAGGAGAGGCTGGGAGCTTCCATCTCCGGGGGGCTTGGCCAGCCTGAAAATGGCCCTCAGACCCTCACCCAGACTGGTCAGGCACCCCAGTGGGGACCCCCCACCCTAAAGGGGGTGTGGCCAGCCTGAAAACAGCCATCAGCCCCTCATCCAGGCTGGCCAAACCTCCATGGGGTGAGGGACCCCACTGGGGGGGCTTGACCAGCCTGCAAAAAGCCATGAGCCCCTCACCCAGGCTAGCCAGGCACCCCAGTGGGGACCCCCAGCCTGAAGGGGGTGTGACCAGCCTGCAAACACCCATCAGCCCCTCACCTAGGCTGGCCAGGCACCCCAGCAGGACACCCACCCTGATCCGGGACACCCTTCAGGGCAAACTGGCCAGCCCCCACCCGTGCACCAGGCCTCTATCTTATATAATAAAAGGGTAATATGCAAACTGACCCTAACAGCAGAAAGACTCGAAATGACTGGTCACTATGACACACACTGACCACCAGGGGGCAGACGCTCAATGCAGGAGCTGCCCCCTGGTGGTCAGTGCGCTCCCACAGG
>NW_005363247.1:6677881-6692283 GCF_000412655.1 Myotis brandtii
GGGCCGGGGGACCCCCCCCCCCCCCCCCCCCGTCGCCACCCAAGTGCACAAATTCTTGTGCACCGGGCCTCTAGTCTCATCAAAAAATGCCATTCCCACAAAGAAATCATGAAAGTTCCTGTAAAAATTAAAACTTCCAGGGGCTCTGACTCAAGATGGCAACTTAAGAGAATGTAAACATGGATTCCTATGACAAGATGCTTACAATATAATGAGAAGAGACAAAATAATAAATTCATTATATTAATCAATTAAAGTCAAAAACATAAAGTTTAAGACAATAAAATATGCATTTCAGCCAGAACCGGTTTGGCTCAGTGGATAGAGCGTCGGCCTGCGCACTCAGGGGTCCCAGGTTCGATTCCGGTCAAGGGCATGTGCCTTGGTTGGGGGCGCGTCTCCAGTGGGGGACATGCAGGAGGCAGGTGATCGATGTTTCTCTCTCATCGATGTTTCTAACTCTCTATCCCTCTTCCTTCCTCTCTGTAGAAAATCAATAAAACATATTTAAAAAATATGCATTTCAGAAATCACTGTGTATATTAATTGCAAAGTTAATTGTCTATATAGGTGCCATGGAAATTTAGAGGCTGGAGAGATAACTCCATGATGTGAGCTTCAATCCTGACACTTTCACTCACCAGTCCTGTGCTTTACCTAAGTCAATTAGCTTCTGGGAACACTGTTACACTGATTTATATAATAATTTCAAATTATATTGATATCAGCTTTTTTCAAATTATGGGTTTAAACCCATTTCTGAATCATAAAATCAATAAAATAGGTCAAAACCAGCCACTTTATTTTAAAAATGGAATGGAGTAGAATGGAAAATATCAAGATTACTCTAGTAAGTTTCTTAAATTTGAAAGTATATCTGTGTACATGGGTGCATTTACAGTATGTTAAGTAAACTATATTTCTTACTACGGGCATGGTCATGAAAGTTTGAATGCCACTGTTATGTTTCAAACTGATAGGAGTTGAAAGAGACTATATAAGTTAGAAGTTCTTATTCCTATAAAGAGCTTTCCAAAGCTGAACAAATAGATTTCTCTTCACTTTAAACTTCTCAGGAGCGGCAACCATGTCTTACTAATAATATTGTACTCCCAGCGCTAGTACAGTGCCTAACACAGAGCCAGTTTTCAATAAATGATGGGGAGCTAGATGGTAAATGGAAATATCCAGAGAAATTTTAGGAAATTAGAATTTACCTCGATTTTAAAGAATTGATGGGATTTGAATAACTTAAAGAAAAGAGTAGTGGGCATTTTTAGAATTCATTCTTTCATTTCCTGACCTTATAGTAGGATTGAGAAGGAAACGGAACAAAAAGCTTTCTGCTCAGAGTGAGGAGAAAATAAAACAAATGACATACAGTCAGATGGTCCCCCCAGTACACTGATCCACCCCCATCCCTGTGAATAATGGGAAGATTGCAGGTCCTAAAGCTTGAGGCTGGAAAGATGCACTGAGGACACTAACAAGGGCCAATGACAAGCACCAATGATAACTCTTTTATTAGAAAAGATAAAATTAGAGGATTGTGATTCACGTTTCCTATTTAAAAAGGAGTACAGAGAACAAAGGTTTATATAGTACCTAAAAAACAGAGAATCAGAGAACCGGGAATTAAAGGCTCAGACTAATTTGCTTAGCATCTAAAGGCATCCTGCCTTCAAGGACTAGCCCCCAGATCTTCTCAAACCTTTTTCCAGAGAAATCAGTGAGTCACTGCTCTCCCTAAGCAATCTGTGCACCCCAGCACTGAGCAGGCAGAAGTTCAGTCAAAAACCAGCACAGAGGGAGGTGGTTCATTTGTAGCCCAGGGCACTGATGCCAAATCAGAAGCATGGGAGGCTCTTAAAGGGCTAAACACTGGACTTCATGGAACTCTTTGGGTCAAAATCCACACACCAAGTCCTGCCATGTGACACTTAAATCTACTTACATCTTTCCTCCTTTGCTTTATTTCTTGATTTATTCTTTGATATTTTTCCAAAAAGAAGAGAAGGGAGAGAGAGAGAGGGAGGGAGGCAAGAAGAAAGGAAAGGAAGAAAAAATAAAGAAGGAAAATACACTTTCCATAGGTGTTAGGAGAGTATTCTGGAGCAGCTCTGGGAGAGTAAAAAATGTACCCCTTCCACCAGGAGTAGAACATGGCACAATACCTGTACTGGCCCAGGGCCTGTCTGCCAGCAGACCCAGTCCTTGTCCTCCTCTTATTCATGGCACTCCTGATGAATGTATGTCAGCTGGCATCTCAGGGGTTCAGCCAGTGAGAGAGGAGACGGAAGGGAGAAGCGAGAGTATTTCTCCTCCCACCCCCATGTCTCTGGAGGAGGCTCTGGTTAGGGTTTGTGTCTCCCATGGTTCCAGGCCCCTCCCCAATATGTCCAATGTGGTACCTACTTCACTGGGTGATCCCAACCACTGAGCTTCAATCACCTCCTCCCTTTGTCCGTCCAGCCCAAAGGTAAGAATGACTGCCTACTCTTGCTTTGCCCCATTCATCCTTGTTTGGCTTCTCAGCTTTTCCACCATCTGTGTAACCAATTCCCCACAGGATGCTCCCTCTGCTTCAAATGCTCCTACTGGGCCCTAACATAACTCGTCAGCAGCAGTGCTAAAAAAAGAGACAAGAAAAATACCGGTACATTATTAACTGTGATTATAATAAGATAATTTCTTTAGTAGACTAAATAACTTTTTTAAAAAGTCTTTTTCTCCCTGCTTTCACTACTTAAATTATAACAGTCATTGTGGCCCACAGCCTGATAAGCATACCACTATAGCTATGCAAAATAATTCTAAGAGGTACATAGATAATCTCTTTTTTTCCTATTTTAACAGTCATGCATGTATTTAAATGACTTAAAGCTCTATCTGTGCCACATTACAGGAATTTTATATGAAAGTTAGGCCACTGACTTGAGAAATAACTGGAATAGCATTAGCAATGGAGGATCCAGAAAGCCTGAACATCAAAATCTTTCTGAGGAGAACCAAAAGCTAACTGGTTTTTATTCCCTATCCTTCATTACCGCTTAGTCATGCTGAACATAATCTGGGAGAGAAACAAATTGAATAGAGAGAAAAAATTAGACTCAAAAGGGAAGTATGGAATTCACTAATTTATAATTTCAAAACCTTGGGGAGTGTTATATTCATTTATTCACTCATTTCAGTATCCAGGGAGTTCCTTTATGAGCCAGGCACTATCTGACAAGCTGGGAATACAACAGTAAGTCCAGATTCATACCCTCCACACCTTTGTGTAGGGAAAGGAGGAAAGAAATAGGCAATCAAATAATCTCGTTGTTATAAGATTCCTACTCAGAACAATAAAACAAAGCAGAGTATGTAAAGAAGAGGATGATAATTGGGGATTTGACGGAGTCTGGAAGATGGGGAATGGCTTCTCTGAGGATGAGCTGAGAGCTGGAAAATGAGTAGACATTAACAAAATGTTCCTGACAGAAAAAAAAACAGCATAGCAGGGAAGGCTATGACCAATAAAAGCTCTAAAGTAAGAACAGTGTGGGTTAGCTGGAGGGAACAAGAAACATCAAGATTGAGGTGATAAAGTAGAGTCCAAAACCATGCATGAATTTTTAGGGCATTTTTACATGTTGACTTTATGTCAGGACAACCTTCACTTTACCTTTTAACTTTAATAACACTGTTTTGTTCCATTGCATTTTGTTTTATATTTATGTTTTCTTCTTTTTTTAACATATTTTATATTGATTTCAGAGAGGAAATAAGAGGGAGAGAGAGATAGAAACATCAATGATGAGAGAGAATCATTGATAGGTTGCCTCTTGCACGCCCTACACTGGAGATTGAGCCTACAACCCAGGCATGTGCCACAACCCGGAATCAAACCATGACCTCCTGGTTCATAGGTCCATGCGCAACCACCATGCCATGCCAGCTGAGCTATGTTTTATTCTTGAGATTTTTACTTACAAAACTTGAAAAAGGTTTTTGTAAATGTAAATCTTTAAAAAATCAATTTAGAGAAAACTATTAAATAAATTTTGTACAAGTATTGAGTAGATATGGTAGAAACTATCAATTAATGCAGTTTAAGAAACTCTGACATAAGAAATAAAATTGTTCCTCAATAATTTCAATGCCGGTAAGAACATTTCTCAATATTGTGGTTTACTGGAAAATTTCCATCATGACATTAACTGTCCTCAAATTCTCCTCAAAACAGATGTTAATAACAGCTTCTGGCATAATTCCTGGTGGATACAGTGAGAACTTGTGGGACATAGGAGCTTAATGATTACTAAAGACACAGCCTGGGGAGATGGGTAATATTAACAAGATCTGCTACATTTTACTTTTTAAAAATAATTTTAGTGTTAAAAACCAGCTTTTTTTTTTAATTGCAAGGTAGATGATTCATGATTCAGAACTGGGGCAGTATAAAAAACAAACCTCACAACCCTTGGATAAATGAACTATTGACATTTTAGTATTTTTTCTTTATTTTTCTATGAACTTATATTTATGTCTTATACATGGACACAATTCATATAACTGTTTATCAAGTTTTATGTGGTTTTTAAATTTTGGATTATAATAAACATTTTTCTAGGCCATTGTTCCCCAATAGTAATCATTTCACCTAGGGCCCAGATCTTGGATTCTAATACCATTCTCCAATAAAAGGAACCACGGATTCTTAGAGAAATGGTATTTCTAGGATGAGGGCAGAAAACATATCAGATGAGCCTGGAGCATCCATAGTAAGAAAGTAAGGAAGTGCTCAAGCAACAAACACACGGGATGATGGGAGTATATCAAAGGCATACAGCCAACTGAAAGAGCCCCCAATTGCCAAAGCTGGAACAATCTGAGCAAAAGGGTAAATAAATTCGTATTAAGTTATAACCTAAAGTATAGAGTAAATATCCATGAGTTCATACTGATATAAGTAAATAATTGGGGAGAATAGACAAATTTCCTGTGGTAAATTTCAAATACTTTATGTAAATACTCCATCCTCAAAGAAATAAAACTTAACTTCCCACTCCTTCAGCGTAAGCTGTGCATAGTAACTTCCTTCCAAGGAGTACAGTGTGTGGGGTGGGGAGGAGGATGACTTTACAGAGAAGCCTGACACACACTACCTCAGCCAAGGGGGTCAAGGTTAAGGTTAACCATGATGTCATGTTATAGTATGGACCCTTGATAAGATGTGATGAAAATGGCACTTGATCTCTGAGATCTTTCTCCCCAAAACCCATAACCCCAGCCTAATTCTGAGAAAAACATCAAACAAATCCCAATTGAGACACATTCTACAAAACACCTGAGCAGTGCTCCTCAAACCTATCAAAGTCATCAAAAATGAGGGAAGTCTGAGAAACCGTCATAGCCAGTAGGAGCATAAAAAGACACGATGAAAATTAACTTGGTGTCCTCAATGGTATCTTGGAACAAAAAAATTGACATTAGATAAAAACTAAGGGGAGCTGAATAAGTATAGACTTTATGTTAATAATAATGTACTTATGTCAGTTCATTAACTGTAACAAATATCCCTTAGTCATGTGAGATGCTGATAATAGGAGAAACTGGGGGCTGAATACCTAAGAATTCTCTGCACTTCCTTTGCAATGTTTTTTACATCAAACACTGTTCTAAAATAAAGTTTATTTTAAAATGCATACCAAAAACATTTTGAAAACATTTTAAACTCCCACATAATAACCCAGAGAGTTTATTATAATTATTTAAGCATTTCCCTATTGATGAAAATTTGAGCCATTGTCAAATTTTCCCTGTTAAAAGTAACAGAGTGATGAATAATTCTACATACATATTTGGGTCAGACCTTTGATTATGTACTAACAATAGATTTCTATAGATTCTTTCTACTTTTTAAAAAGTCAAAATAACTCATTCACCTACATTAGCTCTAACTGCAATAATAACCAAAGCATCTTAAGTCCCATTAGACTGACCAACTTTTCTTAAGTAAGTTCCACTCCTTTAAACTGTAAGGAAAATATTCAGAACTTGGATTCAGCTTCTAGCCTTATTCACTGATGTGTGTATATTCATTGTGAGTAGCTATTATGCACCAGGTAAATGTTCTATTAGGAAAATCATTTAACCACCTTAAAACCTTATACCCCCTGATACACAATATAGGAACGCTTACAGAAATCTTCCATTGGACAGCTAAAGACCATTTCCAGATCCTTGCAATGACAGTGTATATGAATGCTATTATACAAGTTTTTGCAGCACTTGATACTCCAGGCCACAGTGTAATTTTGTAACTGAAAAAGATTCTTCCCACATTAGCATTTGGTGATCTTTGAAAATACTTAAAAACTTAACATTTTAAATCTATAATTAATTATATCTTTGTACTATTTTTCATCTCCTTTAACTTCCTGCCCTCTGGTGCCACCTAACGCCCATCTCCTTTGGCACTTCTGTACTTCATCTTCCCATAAATGCTATTTTAAGATTGGGTGTAACCCCATCACTAAAACTTCCCTTCATTGTCTTCAAAATGTCCATGTGTCACCATCTCTTCAAAACTGCTGTCACTGTTTCCATGACTTCTAACTGTTTCTTCCTAAAACAGAGAGGTCACTTCAAGAAAATCAGCAATGATGTCTATCAGACTCGGCAATGGAGAGCTGCATGCAGATGGTGTATTGGGGTGACAGGGTGCACCAGGAGATACACCTGTAAGGAAGTGAGGGAGGCCAGACTAGAGAGAGGGAGGAGGTGACCCATATGGAGGTTCCAATAGAGGCCTGCACAATCCTACAGGTAGGCCTGGAGCTGGGACTGCAGAGATTTCCCCAATCAAGGCAAGAGGGCTGGGCCTTTAAATGTAGTCATTGGCTCTGAGCATCCCCTTGTAGCAGGACGACCTTGGGAGAGGCATCTTTCTGTGGTCAAAGCAATGACCAGTGAGGGACACAGCTGTGAAACCATTACAGTCTATCACCTCAGCAGCTGGGGTCAAACCACCAGATGGGGGATGGGCTGGTGGCCACACCACCAACCAGACAAGGGGATATGGGTGAAGCATCAAAGTTCTCACTATATGTCTATTTCACTAAATCTTTGCCTGCTCATTTACTCTCACCAGTGGATATGAAATTAAGAGGATCAAGCTCTTAAAGATGAAATCTATAATAAAACACTCTCTAAAATCAAAGAGGCTTTGAGAGCACATAGTTCGTATCAAACATGTGAACCGGTTAAGGGAAGTAGGCACTCCTGCAGACAACTCCTAGCGCAGTACCTAGGCAAGCACTATGTGAATATCTTTAAAGGATACCAAAAGCATCATTATTCTTAAGCATTACACTCATTTTTTAGGAAGTGAAAGGAAACAACATAAAAACTAAAATATGAATATAGGAAAGGACCTACAATGAGATAAAGACATCTAAATCTGTTCCCAGCACAAAAACCTGAGGGAGGACCCTATACATAGATGGCTATGTGCTTAGAAAGATTAGGAATCACATTAAAACATCTATTTTGAGAAACTGATTATTTAACTTTGGAAAATAAAAGCTTGTATTCAACTTTCTTATGCTAGGTTTATCTGTTTGATATTTTTCAGATTTTATTGTAATTGTCTGGATCTGACAATTTCAAACATAGTAACTAAATCTTGTCTTTAGAAACAGAGTTTAGGATTTATAAAATGTTTTATTTGGAAAAGTTCACTATTGTACAAATATTAGAAAATTAATGAAGAAACATAAAATATTTTTAAAACTTATGGGTAATCAGTTCCTTGAGATATTTTTAATAAAATTAATAACAAACTATTCAATAAATATTAGAGAATTAAACACCATTTATGTCATATCATCTACCCCTAATAATTATCCAAGTACTTCAAAAATTAAAAAAAATTTCAATTAATACAAAAAATATGTTAATTATTCAATTTGATTTTACATTTGTGGGGTATTTACTAAGTATAAGGCATATATTAAGCAAAGAAAGTAACTAAAAGTGAACCCTTCTGAGACCCTCCAGTTTAAGATGTGGTAAAAAATAAAATTTGCCAAGTTTAGGAAGGCTAATAATTATAAAAATATCATCTGTAAAGTGCAGGCAGCCCCTGGCTTCCTGAACTGGTGAGCTTCCAGAAGTTCATTAGGAAGCTGTTTACTGATTTCACTTGCCCAAGAAGTAATGTCCTAAAAGGGGGCTGGCTTGCCGATGAGACCGCCTCATTTGGTACTAGCAGTTCCCACTGAAGTTCTGGGAGCAAGAATTATGAGTGACAGGAGAAAATGGCAGTTTCTCATTCCATTGTCATATTCAGAGCCAGTCTATGACCAAGTTCTGCATCAGAGAAAGTCTTTAGTTAGCATTCTTTCTCCTCATGCCCCTCCACTCAAAGCTCTCCTATTTTCCAGTCTCTTAGTACCTTCTCCCTCGTTCAAAGTCCTGTAGCACCCACTTAGGCCCAGGTCACTGCCACAAATTCTGTAGATTGAGCTCATTCACTTCCATCTCACCCACTCCACCCCTTATTCAAATTTACAGTTTTCTATCCAGGAATTAGAAAGTAAAAAAGAATACAATTGAATTAATTTATGCTAAAGTGTGAATGATCATCACTTAAGACTCCAAAAGACACTGGTGTGAGTTTAAAAGAAACTACTTGTTAAGTCAAAGGTGGAGATCAACAGGCTATTAGCAATGATGCATTAGGAGAGACATGGGAAAACAACAATATATATTGAGCCCTTACATGTGCCAAGAATTTATACTCTTTAGTGGACGCTCTTAAAAACACCATCAGGTAGGTATGTTATTCCCCCAGCTTTACAGAAGAGCAATGTGAGGTATGGAGAGGGTAAGTGCCTTACTGAGCTCTGGAATGCAATTTGCCTATTCTTTTGCACTATTTCTTCTCTTCCGTGGTACTGAAACCACAGATCCTCTAAAGGCAACATTTTTTTTTCCAGAATGTGATGACAGGGACAGTAGGTGAAAACCTCTGAAGCATATTCCTTTAAATGAAATTGCTTCTAAGGAAGGTGTGATCAGGAACTGTTTGTATTCTAGGCTCTGAGAAAGAGAAGAGAGAGTATCTTTAGTGTATTTATCCCCTAAGGATCAGTATCTCCCTAATGTAGAGTATGATTTATAGGTTATTTTCCAACATTCCAGGACTCAATAAATGAGTTAAACTTTAGGTTAACTCGGGTGCTATCATTTGTACCACAGCTGACTTTAAAACTAGTTATTTCATTACTCTGTCTTTGTAAATAGTATAATCCATTCAAGAAGGCATAAAAAAACTAGTTGACATATTTTTTTATTCTATACACTATGCTCATTTTATATTAATAACACAGGAAAAACAGACTCCCTCTGAAGGGCTGGAATGGGTCCTGTGTCTCAGTCCAGTAGCTCAGTCCAGCAGCTCAGAGATAGATTTTCTGAATGGCTGATCATTCATCTTCTGCAACTGATTATTGGCCAAATCCCAAGTGGACACTGGAGATTTTTGCCTGCCAACAGCAATCTGATTTGCCTTTAAGAACCTGCCTCCCTTCCACTCTCAATCCACATTGTTTAGCTGGAATATCCCTCACTCCTGAACTCAAAGGATACACACATGACCTGGCCACGCTCCTCAAGCCCTGGCCACGGTGGGCGGAGTATGGATCCAAATCATTCCAATGAGACTCACTCCCAAGAACTGTTGAGGAGGTTATAGGCCAAGAACTTCTGGGGGCCACCAGGAAGAGAGAATCTATCTGAGAGAGAAGATGCCCAAAGCCAAGAAATTTGGGGGAAGGAAGAAAAGAAGGAGGTGAGGAGCAAAGACAGAGAAACCTAAGCCAGATCCAGGAAGAAATTGAGCTCCTGTCACTTCCAAGGAAAGAGTCCTGGATAAGACATCCCTGATGCCTGGGCTCCATCTGTCTCCTTGGGCATCGCCATTCTTCTCATTATGATGATGGGAACCACGAGTACCTCTCCTGCTCCCAAGTCTCGCCTGCCTGACAGGCCCTTGTGAAGCCAACCCTGGAAGCAGGTCTGTCTCCTCATCCTGGGACACCAAGCATCAATTCTCCAAAAGGCGTTTACACTCCACCCCCAGCTCCACCCATCTTCCTTCCCAAAGGCCACTGCCCCAAGCAGAGAATCAGGCTTCCAGGCAAGTAGCTCTGAGTTAGGCCTGTGGTTGTTCTGTTTATTATTAAGGGAATCATTGTACTTCCATTTGTCAAGGCCCAGAGCACACAGCACAGATTCTTATCTCTCTGAATTATCCACTTTTGAGGTTTGAACAAGGCTCTTTCTTCAAAATGACTTCAGATTGTAAGCTTTTACATTTTCTAGCACATTTATTTCTAAAAGATGGCCATGTAATCATCGAGAGGAAATGAGTAGAGAGAGGTGAGAGGATAAAAGTCTGTTCACACTAATGCTAGTGTAAATCAGACCAATTATCCCAACAGCTGTTACAGTGAGGTAATTAAGCCTCTGTATCTCCTGAGATAGGGAATTCCCTTTGTATCATTTACCGAACAGTACATGACTACAGCACTCTAGTACAGGAATCTGACTTCTCAGTTGTTCAAACGCACAGAAGAGTCTTTATATAAGAACTAATAAGAAGGGAATACAAATCAACTTCTCAATATTAACAGGAAACTCCAATTGTGACCAAATTAGGGTTCTAATTGCAAGCTGGTCTCTTTAGCAAATCAGCTGCAGGACACAACTGATATTTTATTTGCAGGCATGACTGCACTTCTTCCTAGGACACCAGTCCACAGTTCTTTCCTCAGAATCAATCATGGGCTCTGTAAGGTTCTGGGATAAATACACAAGGTCATCGTTGAAAATGCAAAGACTCAAGTTTTAATTTTTTCTAGTGCCAATGAGGCCATCTTACTTCGTGAAAATTATCACTGAGGTTTTCCTTTTATCCCAAGGGTACCAAAGGAGGGTTCTGGAATCCATGGGTTGAAAGTCATGGACTTCCTTGCTTGACGGTGAATGTATAATATCGGTTTTGTGTACATTGTGTTTCTTTAGGAGGAGAATGCAACAACTTTCCTCAGTTTCTGAAAAGAGTCTGTGATCCCCAAACAAAATGAGAATAAATGTTAATTTCTCTGCTGTTTGTATAGTGCTTACTTGGTTATGACTCCAGCAAAATGCTACATAAAGGCCCCAAAAAGAGAAAGAGACCATATTATAGGTTTCCATGACAGCAGATAAGGAATATGTAAGTTGTAGATACTACTTTGACTTGGACATGGCTGTGTCATTGAGTTTTTACCAAATGTTCTTCCCTACTCCAGATGGTGGTAGTGCTTGGTGCTTAGGGCAGCCCATGTTGTCCGGTGGTTGTTCTTCACTGTTATTGGCTAGGAGGTCAAGCACAGATTGGCAGGCTTGCCTTGGGCAGGGCTTGGTACAATTACTGAGCGTTTACACTTGCCTACCAGACATGTTAGCATCTATATCCTGAGCTTTCACAGAAAGGCCGTAGTTGAGCTTATAGCTGTCACTGCAAGTTTGATCACTTGGTGGGCTTACAGTCTCAGTGAGGAATTCTGACATTTCCTCTTTTTCATGTTATAACATAGTGTTTACATATAGTGGTTAGATTTTACACAGCTTAAATTTTCTTTCTTGGTCCAGTGCACTTTTACAAATATGTTTCATAAATGTGAATGTTGGCTGTACATAAAAATATAAAATTTAGATTTTCTATCTAAAAAGATAGAAAAGTATAAAACAAATGAAATCTTTTTTTAAATATATTTTATTGATTTTTTACAGAGAGGAAGGGAGAGGGATAAGGAGTTAGAAACATCGATGAGAGAGAAACATCGATCAGCTGCCTCCTGCACACTCCCCACTGGGGATGTGCCCGCAACCAAGGTACATGCCCTTGACCGGAATCGAACCCGGGACCCTTGAGTCCGCAGGCCAACCCTCTATCCACTGAGCCAAACCGGTCAGGGCCAAATCTTCTTTATTTGCTTTAGATATGTTCAACAAGCAGTCTTCCTAATTATCCCATAGTTATGTTAACAAACAATGGAGACTTTTAAATGTACACCTCTCCTTACAGAATCCCTTTCCAAAGTTCTTACATTCTACTTCAGGAAAGAAATTTGAAATTCATGACAAATATGTTCTCCATAAGTTACAGCTGTAACATCTGGATCACTGGGCTTCATCTCATTTTCATCTCTCCTGAAGTGCTGAAACATGCTATGAGCATCTTTCCCCTGAGCACTGACTGGGGATGCGCCCGCAACCAAGGTACATGCCCTTGACCGGAATCGAACCCGGGACCCTTGAATCCGCAGGCCAACCCTCTATCCACTGAGCCAAACCGGTCAGGGCCAAATCTTCTTTATTTGCTTTAGATATGTTCAACAAGCAGTCTTCCTAATTATCCCATAGTTATGTTAACAAACAATGGAGACTTTTAAATGTACACCTCTCCTTACAGAATCCCTTTCCAAAGTTCTTACATTCTACTTCAGGAAAGAAATTTGAAATTCATGACAAATATGTTCTCCATAAGTTACAGCTGTAACATCTGGATCACTGGGCTTCATCTCATTTTCATCTCTCCTGAAGTGCTGAAACATGCTATGAGCATCTTTCCCCTGAGCACTGACAATGGGAAATTAGTGTGCCTTTCCTGCCTTCATTTACCTGCCAGTAGAGCGCAGTAAAAAAAGCCATTAGGAAGACTGAAATGGCATGTTTTTCCAGAGGGAAAGATATTTTCCTCCACTGGGTATTTCTAATTCATATAGACATTTTTAAATTTTTTTTAATATATTTTATTGATTTTTTACAGAGAGGAAGGGCGAGAGATAGAGAGTTAGAAACATCGATGAGTGAGAAACATCGATCAGCTGCCTCCTGCACATCTCCCACTGGGAATGTGCCCGCAACCAAGGTACATGCCCTTGACCGGAATCGAACCTGGGACCCTTCAGTCCGCAGGCCGACGCTCTATCCGCTCTATCCAAACCGGTTTTGGCACATATAGACATTTTTAAATACCATTGTCTTAGTAAAGAATGGTAGCCCCAACATACTTCTCTATCTCTTTACAAAGCAACTCTATGAGTGCAAAGTGGTTCCACACATAGCAGCAAAGAAAAGCTATTCCAAGACAAAGATCATGAACTTTCCTGAAACTGGTTCTCCTCTTCATGGCCAAGCACCCAGGCTCTCAAAACTGCTTTAGTACTTGTAAGTCCAAAATCTCCCACAGACCACAAGGCCTTGCATAATGTGGCCCCTGCCAACCATTCCAGACCCATCCCTCCCATTTGCCCTCTTATTCATCAAATTCCAGCTGCCTGGGCAATTCTCCAAGTGCCTTCTGCTGTGGTTTCCTCTGCCCAGAACTATCTGCCACATCCCTGACTTCCCCTCTCCCCCAAACTCTGGCCAATTCCTATTCCTTCTTTTATCTCATCCTAAATGCCACTTCTTTAGGAATGTCTTCCCTGCCCCTCCCCTTCCTTCAAGATTAGGTTGGATCCTTTAACAGTTCACTCCTCTAGTTCTCTGTACACCTCTGAATCAGTTATCACACTTGTAATTGATAGCGATGCCCTGATGTGGCCTCACTAATTGGTGGAGTAGTGGGTACCCTAAGAATTATTGCCCTGGCAGAAATCAGATGTCTGTCACCCAAGCTCTGCCACTTACTAACTATGGACAGAACCAGGATTACAGACAAGTTACTTAGTCTCTCCATTTTGCAGATATAAAATGCCACAAATAATAACACCTCTCTGTCAAAATTGTTGTGAGGTTTTAAGTGAGATAATGTATTTAATCTTTAATGTTTGTTTGCTAGGTGTACCGGTTAATAACGGCGGATTTTGTAATAAAAAAAAAACATGATAATTTCAAGAGAAACATCAAAAGTGCTTTATTCAAAGTAATGTCCATCGCTAGCTACACATTTCCCCCATCTTTCGGGTAATATGTGGATACCGTCCCAATAGAACTTTTCTTGTTTTGAGGCAAACCATTCAGAGACCCAATTTTCCACTTCTTCATACGTTTTGAAGTGCTGCTCAGAAAGTGCCTGTGCCATCGATTGGAACAAGTGGTAATCTGAAGGAGAAAGGTCTGGTGAATACAGTGGGTGGGTTAATACTCACAGGCAAGATCTTTTAACGTGTCTTTAACTGGTTTTGAAGTGTGTGATGGTGCGTTATCATGAAGCAAAATTACTTTGCCGTGTCTTCTGGCACATTCTGGTTATTTCACGATCAAAGCGTGGTTCAAATTGATTATTTATTGTCGATAGTAATCAGTATTAACGGTTTCACCTGGTTTGAGAAGCTCATAATACACCACACCTTCCT
>NW_005363247.1:6693240-6698056 GCF_000412655.1 Myotis brandtii
GGAGGGGCTGCGGAGGTTGGCTAGCCATGGGAGGTTGGCTGTGGGAGCACAATGACCACCAGGGGGCAACTCCTGCATTGAGCGTCTGCCCCCTGGTGGTCAGTGAGTGTCATAGTGAACAGTTGTTCCAGTCGTTCTGGTCATTCGGTCATAATGGTCACTTAGGCTTTTATATATATAGATACTGCATAAAGAATGCCTAGCAGACAGACCTATTTTGTTTCTTTCCCTTAATACCATTCCTTTCATGGAACAAGAAAGCATTGATGACCAAAATGCTTTAGATTTGTTCAATAAGCAGTCTTCCTAATCACTCCACAGTTATGTTAAGAGATGAGACTATAGTATATAGAAAATGCAAAATTACAAGGGTCCTATAACTTATAATGTGTCTCTAATAACAAATCAATAACAGAAATATTGATCTAGTGAGGCACCTGGTGAGGAAGAATTTTTTTTAAGTAGGACTGGGATGTGAAAGTTGCTAGCCATATCTTTATCTAACAATCAAAGAGAACTTAAGAGAGCTTACCAATAGCAAGAAGTAAGTGAAAGAGCCAGGATTAAGCCTGATATCAAAATCTTCTAACTGTTCCACTAAATCTGCTTTTATTCAATGTACTTGTTGTAAGATAACCTTCAAAATAAGAAAGATGGGAAGGAAATGGTGGAGGCAAAGGAGAGCTGTAACATCACTACTGAGATGGGGAGGCAGATGAGGCTGTAAAACGTCATCCCAAACTTCCACTTGGAGTTCTGTTTCCCAAAGCTGGGCGTCCCAGGCACAATCTACTTCAAACAGCCTTCCTTTGTATCGCGTAAGGGACAGACAACCTGTATTCAAATTATACTGATGTGTGACTTTGGGCATGTCACTTAATCTCCTGTGGTTCAGTTTATTCATGTAGAAAATGCAACAGAAAGTGTTATAGTCAATTAAGTTAAGACATAGAAAACAGAATAGTGCCAATACACAATAGATGTGCTGTACGTTTAGCTAGGATTAATACTAGATATAAAGTGTCATTTTAAAATGGCCCCACCTGCTAATTAGCCTTATGTCAGAAGTAAGATAGAACAATAGAGCAAAGAGAACCCAGTACAGAGTGGGCTGGGGAGGACCACAGTGATGTGTCCTACCTCCTGTAATACAACTTCAGAAGATGAATATTCATTGTGATTTAACAAAACTTCATTCAAAAGCAAAGAAATAAAGGCCAAACCCAATAGATATCACTATGAAGAAGTTCATGGATAATTATGCAAACTAGTTCACACAACCAATTTCTGGCACCAAATACAAATTTTGTGTAGCTGCTTGAAAATCACATTAGATTTATACTCCTAAAAGGAAGAAAAAAATAAAATTTCAAATGTGCAATGGGCACTTGTACACCAACTCAGGATGCAATTCAGATATGATTAAGAGAATGAATAAAGTAATAAAATGGTGTTAAGAAATTTTTTTTTAAAAAGAGCCACTAAGAATCATTAGCGCTCGCCCAGCATGGCTCAGTGGTTGAGTGTCGACCTATGAACCAGGAGGTCACTTTTTGATTCCTAGTCAGGGCACATGTGGGTGAATTTTCAGTGTGGGGCGTGGAGGGGTGAGCTAATCAATGATTCTCTCTCATCATTGATGTTTATATCTCTCTCCCTCTCTCTTTCTCTCTGGAATCCATAAAAATTAAAATTAAAAAAAATAGAATTGTTGGCAACATTAACAGAAATAGCACAAAGGCTCTGCCGCCCAGACCCCAGGGTTCCTAATTCAGTTATTTTCCCACCCTCTTTTTGAGGTGATTTCCAAAAAGTGAGCTTCCTGTGATTATGACAATACATCTTTATTATCCTAAAGGCATCACTTTTTCTCTAATTAAAAGCTGAATTATATCAATAAAGAAGCTTAACAAAGTGCCTCATTATTTTTTTACTTGTAAGGATCACTTTGTGATGGTAAAGCCAGGCCAGGCTTGAAAATACTAATGACAGACATTAGTTATTGTGACAGCTAGGTTTCAAAAGATTAAGGGAATAATTCAATGACCTCTCTTCCGTGGTGGCTGTTAGATACTTAAAGAAGAATGATTATTCTACTGAAGAACAGGCACTTTTACACTTTAGTTTAAATACAAAGCAAGATTCCTCATTCCCTTGCTAGAACGCACCCATATCAAAACACAAAAGCTGTCTTCTAACTGTGTGTGTGTTTCTCTTTGGCTGAGCTGGTTACTGTACAGCCACTCAAACTAGATAAACTTAAACCACTTGTAAATACTATGTTATCATTGACATGTAATACTATCAGATTAAATTTAGACGTGGGGAAATACTGGAGTTAGTCTGATTATCTTTGACTCTGGTGGAAAATACTATGTGTGTGAAAAAATAGGTACATGGATAAGCCATTCCTGGTAAAGGCCTAATTGTGTGTGTGTGTGTGTGTGTGTGTGTGCAGCATATGCCAAAGCCACACAAAACATCAAAACATCATAGAAGCCTATTGTTTAAACTTCATTGTGAAAAACTATATTATAAAAAACCTCTAATAAAAAATTTCCTGATTTTTCTTTATTTATTTCATTTTAATTTTCCCAGGAAAGAAAGAGAAGTGAAATAACTGAATGGCAAGTAGTAAGAGTGCAGAGAATAAAGAGCCAACCAAATAACCCACCACCTGGAGAATCCTGTGACAGAGGTAAGTAGACTAACGACGGCTGATAGTCCAAGAGACAGCAATCCTTTCGTGGCAAGTTCCATATAGTTCTCCCTCATATTCTGGCATATACCCGGGAAGAAAAACATTGACGCCAGAGAAAATGAAATGTCAGGTAGAGAGGAACCGATATAAGAACACTTCACAAAGCTCTAACTTCCTTGAAAAGAGGCAGATAGTGTTGGGTCTGGAAACTGCAAAATAAAGGTGTCCCTGCCTGTTCCCTGAGTCTCACTCAGCTGATTCCCACAGAGCCAGCTATTAAGTCACAAAAGCAGCAGCCTGAGTCTAGAGTAAATGGATGCTGCTTGAGAGGCCAAAAGAGCAGAGAGGGGCTAAGGAATGATGACCAAAAGGGTTAAGTCAGCCTGGCTGGTTGCTCAGTGGTTAGACCCTCGGCCTGAGGACTGAAGGATCACAGGTTGATTCCCAGTCAAGGACATGTACCTCGGCTGCAGGAGGCAACAGGTGATGTGTCTCCCTCACATCAATGTCTCTCTACCTTTCTCTCTCTCTCCCCCTCCTCCCTCCCTTCCACTCCCTCTAAAAAAAATCAATGGGAAAAATATCCTCCAATGAGGATTTGTTAAAAATGGTTAAATCAATGTTTTTTACAGGAAACTGTTGAGTTGAATTGGCATATATGCAAGACCAGAGAGAACCAGGTGAGATCACAGCCTTAGCTGGACCCCATCCCTGTCCCTCACCTCCAGCTTCCTTATAAAAATAGAGGGGTGCAAAGAAAAGAGAGGGGAAGGTGCAACCATGTCTGCTCTGGGTCAGGGTTCTGGCAACAGCTCTGTAGCAACATAGAACTTGTCTGCAAAATCTATTCCAATCTCAAACGATATTTTGGAAAACATTCAAACTTCTAATTTGGTGTGGTGAAAATATTTTCAAAGGCAACCCTAAAAATGCTGAATTTTTCTTTTAACAAAAGCTATTTTACATTTCAATACAAGAATAGGAGTCAAATGTGGCTTAAGGGCAAAGATAGACTATGGTTTCCATTTTGAGAGAATGTCTACTTGCAATCTTCAAAAACTGATCATTTGCCATGCACAGACCAACCTTCCATCTGAGGGAGAACCGTTTGAAGTACATTGCCTTAAGAATAAAAATTTCCAACAGAGTCCATGGATTCTAAACCCTTTAATTATAACTATTTCTTCAAATACGTAGCCACTCTGATATCAGGCTCCATAGGAGTCTACGTTACAGGGATATGTAGGACGTTTTCTTGTTTCGCCTGATTGTTTTTAACTGACAAACATACATTTTGCCCTTTCTTTTACTCCATCCTTTGCATTCAATGCCTAATGCTGCAGAGAAAAGAAGAATTATTCAAGAAAAATCCAAAATAACTATAAAGAATATGGGTTTTTACAGTAAATAAGTGACCATCTGCCACTCAGGAGCTGGCACCCTCAACCAGTCTGCATGATGCACACTCAGAAGTCAACCCTCCCCTCCCCTTTCCAAGAAAAAGACTTTTCAAGGAAAGCATTTCTGAACCAAAAAAGAAAACATGCTTTGATTCATTCCTTCCCCTTTCCCTTTCTCTGAAGCTTCAGCCACATGCTGGTCTTTCAGATCTTTCCATCTTCCCAGCCCCAGGTCAGGTTACTGCCCAGCTCTCACTGGGACTGTTGCAGCCTCTGCATGGGCATGGTCTCCTGCCCTGTTCCCAACTTGACCCTTCTAAGGCTCACTTGACCCCATCTCCTCTGCTCAAATGCTTCCAGGCTTCCCTACCCGCCCTCAGTCTGGCACATTTGCCCCTAAAATCCCCATTACCCCCCCTTCCCACGCCCTAGGCCTCAGCCCAATACTGACTCTCCATTTCTCGTATACACAGGGCACTTATTCATCTCTGTGCCGATGGCCATATTCTTTCCCCCATGCCCCCTATGTCCAAATCCTAACCGTACTTTGAAATAAGGCAGAGGCCATCAGGTGGAAACACCCTTAAATTGCTGCCAGCAAACCTGCTTCTTTTATTGTTGTTGTTGTTGTTTGTTTGTTTGTTTTTTAATTAAATCTTTATTGTTCAGATTATTACATTGGTTCCTCTTTTTTCCCACCATAACTCCCCTCCTC
>NW_005363247.1:6699090-6699598 GCF_000412655.1 Myotis brandtii
CTTACTAAATTTATCAGCGGCTTCTAGACAGTTCTTGAGAGACCTTAAAAGTGTGGTTTTGAACTCTATATCCAGCAGTTTGCTTTCCTCCATTTCTGTCATTTGTGTCCTGTTTCTTTGTCTCGGCATTTTTTTGTGCTTTGCTGTGTCGATAGAGTGGCTTTCTGTGCTAAGTGTCCCAATTACCTGAGGTGGACACTCTTGGTGCACCCCCTTGTGGTCTTTGTGTACAGACTTGTTGTAGTTAAGCCTTGATTGTTTTATGTAAAGCTGGGAGGATTTGAGCTCCAGGCCAATTGGCTGTGAGAATCAGCTGTGTCTACGGTGGGAGAACTTCTGTGCTGAAGACACCCTTAGGGGGCAAGACTTGCTTCAGTGGGGCTATGGTGCTCACTGAGTCTGCCCCCTGAGTGTGTCCCTTATGGGTCTGAGGAGTTGTACTTGGATGGTCCCACTCTGACCACTGGGTACACTGGCTCTTGGATCTAAGGAGGTGCTAATCTAGCCT
>NW_005363247.1:6700083-6707859 GCF_000412655.1 Myotis brandtii
GCACCGCACCTCCTCTGAGTCTCGGTATGCTTTTCTCTTTCCTTCTAGTTGTAGAAATTCCACTCAGCCAGCCTTCCTGTGGTTCTGGATGATGTCCATTATGTCTTTTAGTTGTATTTTTGAAGTGGTTGTGCGAGGCAGCAATCTCCGGTGTTTACTTATGCCGCCATCTTGGTTTTCCCCAAACCTGCTTCTTACCTGCATCCACCTTCTGGCTGAGGCTACCACTTCCCCTGGAACCACCCCACACATCTCCTTAGGGACCTCATCCCATTGATTGCCCCCACCTTCCCCTTTAACCTCAACTTCTTCTCTACACACTTGTCATCAGCCCACTCAAGTGCTATCCATTAAAGAAACTAAAAACCTTCCCCTGATCCCATCCCAACACTGTTCTCACTCTCCTACTACCACTTTCTTTAATCCTCTGGATAGAACCAAACTGCTTGGCCTGCTCCCTGTCCCCACCTCCTCTTTCCACACACCCCTCAACACACTGCATTCCGGATTCCATCCCACCACTTCTGGTTTTGTTATTTTGTAAAATGTATTGACACCTACTATGTCCCAAATAACATTCCTAGTAGTGGGAGGGGAAGAGAAATCAGACATGAGCTCTTGGAGTCCAAAGGTCAAACTGATAGCTACAAACTGATAACTAAATTCAGTCCAAAGATACATTTTATTTAGCTTGTACTGTGTTTTTTAAAAAAACAAATTATTAGTCAAAGACAGATAAGCATGGAACAGACTGATGAATTTCAGAGGGAAGACAGGGGTGGGTGTGGGTGGGAGAAGAGTGTATTATGCATATATGCATAGCCCATAGACACAGACAATGAAGTGGTAAAGGCCTGGGGGGTGGGAGGGGCAGGTGTGGTAGAGGGGTTGGGGGGAGGGACACAAAGGGGACATCTGTAATACTTTCAACAATAAAGATAAATTTAAAAATAAAATTCAAGATTCTGGAGACTTCACACAAAATTTCAGACTTTGGGCTTCTATCAAAGAAGGCAGAAACTCTGGCAACACTGCTTTTTTCACTGAGACAGTCATCTTGGGGCTGAGAAACAGCTGCCCCTTCAAAGGGGCAAGGGCTCCTGACCATGGGCCCCACCAAACCCTCTTTGCTTTGGCCCCTGTTATCAATGGAGTTTGAACTCTGGCTTTAGATCAATGCTGTTCAATAAATATAAACATGTGAGCTACATACATAATTTTAAATTTTCTAGTAGCCACATTTAAGAAAATAAAAGGAACAGATGAAATTAACTTTAATAATATTTTATTTAATCCATTATGTCCAAAATAATATTTCAACTGCAAGCAATATAAAAATAGTAATTAGGTATTTTACTTTCTTTGTGCAAAGGCTTTGAAATCCAGTGTTTTTTTTACACTTACGTATAGCACAATTTCCACTGCTCAATAGCCATGTGTGGCTAGTGGCTGCCACATGGGACAGCACAGATCCAGATGCAAAAATAGCTTTGCAGGCAGAGAGACAGAAGGGGAAATATTAAGAAAAAAAAAAAGAAGAAAGAAGGCAGTACTAAATAAAAAGGTGGTGAGGCTAAAGAATAGGCATATGAGTGCTTTCAAAACAGGAGAGAAGGGACATGGAGAAAGTGAACGGAACTCAGTGAGAAGATCAGCTCTAGTTTGTTCCTGGGGGGAAGAAACACCCCTTTATAGGCGAGTGCAGTTGACTGGCAATGCAGATTTTCTGGAGAGCGGCTTTAGTGTTTTAGAAATAGTCTCAGCATTAGACAGGGGATGTGCCTTGCTATGAAAAGCAACTGGCCCAGTCTCTGAACCCCAGTTCACACCCTTGGCACTCAAGAGGCAGCAGAATGGGCCAGGCTAGGGAGGGCAAGACTCCTGATCAAGACTGGGATTTTAACCAATGGTAAGGAAATGGGTTTGAGGAAAAATAGCAATGCAGCAGGAAAGTATCTTGAGCTAAGATTCAAGAGCAGAGTTTAAGACTCAGAGATCATAAGGTAAGGATAGTCAGCAGGTATCTGGAATCCAGATGTGGGGGTGCAATGTCAGAGGCCAGACAAGGAGACTGAGGTGCAAAATCGGATTCCGGGAGTCAGAGACCAGCACCAAGAAATGCATCCCTGAGCCAGAGACCTCAGAAATAGAAACCACTCCCCCACAGTCCACGTGAGCACAATATGGCAGCCACTTAGTAGGCTCAGGTCCTCCCTTCACGCCTGCAGGCATAAACCAGATTAAAGTGCAAGCTGAAAACAGACAAGCTACCAGCTGGGAGAAGAGAGAAATATCAGCCACATCTGTCAGGCTTAAAAAGACTCAGAATCAAGAAGGCATTAACATCATTACGCAGCTATAACGGATTTTGAAACTTTTCTAAAGAACTTATCTCTGAACAGCTCAAGCCCATCCATTCATTGCATCATTCATTCCGCAACCATTTATTGAATGGTTCTCCCTGAACCGTTTTTACAATGTCAATTAAATAGGTCAATGGTACTAGGATTTGCCAAATTCTACTCTAGCAGTGCTGGTGCAGGTAGCTCAGGCTGAAGCAGAATAGGTGAGACTGCTAATGCTGAAGGGGCCTCTCTGAATAAAATGGTGGGATTAGGAGGAGGCATTGATCCTAAAATGCCCAGAGGTCCATTTGTCTATCATGTGTTGCAATTTTCCAAATTGGCCAGGATCCAAGAGAGTGGGAATTAGGCTGTTATAAAATATCAGAAAAGAGACTTTACGGGAAAATTGTTCTCTTAAGAAGGCAGTATGCAAAACTTTCAAAAAATATAGTTTTTTGCATTGCTTACATTCAGACTAATATTAAATACAAAATTTTGAGAAATCAGGGAAATCATGGCCTGATATTCTGCTGGAAAAAAATTTCTAATTAGAAATTGGTTACAGCCTTGGCCAATGTGGCTCAGTTAGTTGAGTGTCATCTGTGCATCCAAGAGGTCGCCAGTTCGATTCCTGGTCAGGGCACATGCCCAGGCTGGGGGCTCTATCCCTTCCATGCAGGAGGCAACCCATCCATGTTTCTATCTCATCGATGTTTCTCTCTCTCCCTCTCCTTTCCTCTCTCTCTAAATCAATAAAAACATATTAAAAAGGAAATAAACTCGTTACACTGGAGGGAAAAATCTCTTGGCATAAAACCTTGAATTGTTGAAGGATAGTCATCACTTTTTACACCTGATTTATAAAAAGCAATGTAAGTTAAAAGGAAAGGTTGATAGTGACAAGGAAATCAAAATGGCACATAAAAAGTTAATCATGCAGGAAATAAAATATATGATATTTTTAATGGTGCTGACAAATCAAAATTCACAAATACAGTAAAGATTATTTGGCAAGTGAAATAAATGATGAGGAAGGATGCCTCACACCTTTCAATAATTAACTTTATAGAAAGATAAACTTGTCATAAATAGGTATATTTTATAGTGTAATTTTATGAAAACAAGAAAGCTTATCTAAAACAAGTTCTAGGACATTATTTCATTCACATTAAATAAAGCCCCCCAAAGTCAATATTCAAACAATGATTCCCATTTATCAAGAAAGGGTTTTATTTAGTATGCTTGGCAAATTGAGGCAGGAAAATATGTATTTTTAGTAAGTTTTCCAGCAAAAAAAAATAAGTCAAAACAAAAGAGTTTCAGATTTCAAAAGATCAACGTCTCCCTTTCTAAAACAGGTGTGTGCTGTGATACTGTAAATAGTATGAATTAACAACAAAAATGTATGACCCTAATTTCTGTATCTGCAGATTTTGTCAATGCTTACAATGTCATCCAGACATGTTTTTTACTCTTCATCAATGTAGAGTTAGCAAACATTTTGATAATCATCATGAGCAAAGAAATTACACTACATGTTTCCTAAGGTACCAAAGATAGATTATTAACCTTTAATTTGTGAAATCATCCCTTATGTTCAAAAAATGGGGCAAAAGAAAAGAGGAAATGTCTGTTCTAATTCCTTTATAAATCTATTAATCCTATTTCATCCCTCAAAGTATTTATTCATTTTTCCATGATAATGTGCACATACTTACCAAAAGTAATGTAAGATTCTTTTTTTTTTTTTTTTACTGTGTTATTATGTCACCAGTACTGCCTTGGTTAATTCTGAGCTATTTTTGCCACCATAGCAAGTAAAATACCTGAAATTAAAATAAAAGTACCAGCAAAGGTCCCTGTATTAACACCCACTTATTTGTAATGGTGGCAGTGGCAAAACTTTAATATACAGTTCAATAATAATAACACTACTGATGTCTATTAAGCTATGTTTCAAGACCATTTCATACAATATCTATGTTTTAACACTTCCCTTTATGCAATATTCATAGCTCTACTCAAATCTGCCAGAGACACAGGATAGTAACCAAAGGTTACAGGGAAATAATTTCACTCTAAAGTAACCCTCTTACTCATGCTTTTCACTCCCTTCCTCTGGAATGACCTGAAGATCCCAGTATTTTTCAAGAATGCTACAACACAACAAACAAAAATGTTTGTTGCACAGCCTGCTCCAAAATGTCCTAAGGTCTCATCTCCCTCCCACCCTGACCCCCACACACACATTTTGAAAAAGCTACTAATGTTATTTGGGGTGGCTCTTTGTAATTATAGATTTTTTAAATGGTTTTAATCATTTCTGTTAGGAATTCTTTTTTAATTTGGGCCTTCCCAAGATTAAGTTAAGTTCTTTGAAGTAATATTAAAGATACCTGAAAATAAACAGCAAAAAAATAACTCAAATCACCTTTTAAAATAATTTTTGAAAACACAGGCTTTCTTTAAAAGGTCAGCTAATTAATAAAGCGAGATCCATTTCACATATAGACTTAATGTAAGAAGATATTGTTCCACTTTTTGTCAGGGCATAGAGATGTGTTTCAGGAATTTCATCCCAGTGAATGAATATTCCTCTTACTATGTTTTGAAACATTTCTATAACACCTTGAATAAAACATTTTTACTCCTCTATGAAGACAATTTTAACAAAATAAATGTAAAGGAAAAACAATAAAAGTTTAACATTCATGATCACTACAAGCTTTTTGTTAAAACACTAAAAAATGCAACATATTCATTCCTCACTATTTATCTTAAAATACTGATTCCCTGATCCTAGCAGAATATAATTTTAGTAACTCATCAAGACAGAATACATAAAATTGGCATATTTTTTATATGCACACAAATTGAGAAAGCATCTTTCCCATCTGTGCTGCAGAAAATGAAATGCATCTGGTGTGACAAGATGGCCCGGCACGTGAACGAGAATCAGTGGGACGAAAGGAGTTTCTTTTTTTTACAAAGCAGATTATTTTAAATAATGCATGTTATATAACATGCAAGACAGTATCAAATGTGTTATAGTGCATTGCAAAGGTATATTTGGCTAAAGAAAACATAATAGCACGAGGGTTGGCAGGGGCATGAGAGGTAGCTTGTTCCGTTTTAATCACTGTTCAGCATTGACTTCCAAATCTCTTGCCCCAGCAACCCAATCTGATTTTTGGCTTGACATCTCTACCCAGTGTCAGAGTATGTGCACATATGCTGTTGGGGCTTCATGCTGGGCTGGGGGATGGAGAGGTGGGGAATGTTTGGAGAACATGGCTGATGCCAGGATCAAGCAGAGAACAAGAGAAAAATTGAGCAATTTGTCTTGTTTTTTGCAACAAATGTTCTTTCTCCCTTGAAAGTTCTTTTTATCTAGGCCATCTGAAGATGGATTTTATGCTTTCATTGTCTTTTCTTTCATGTGTTCCCATCTGTTCTTGTGAACTGTGAATAAAACTGAAATCTACATGTGCTACACACTCTATCCCATGCCCAAGTGTTTTTGCAGATGATGTGCTCAGAGCTCCAGAGAAGATCTCTGAGATAGGTAGGGAGCATGGAAGGGTGCTGCAGAGCTAAGCCTACTCCTGGGCGCCTTGGTGAGTCCTCATCCTGTTCCAGGTTCCAACCCTATTTCTTCCTCCTCCCCATTCAGAGGGGTGAGTGGGCCCGTTGAGTTGGGCAGAGAAGTATTTAGAGGACTCAGGAATCCTCTCTTCTGCATCAGTGAGCAAGTGCTGCTCAAACCTGGATTTGTGACTCGTGACAGAGAAAACTGTCCAATTCTCAGAGAACAAGGCTCCATTAGCAGCTGTTGGAAACCACCAACAGTGCCTCTCCCCAGGACTGTGTCTGGCAAGGGACAAGCCCCTCAGGGCTTACTGTCCTGCCTATACCCACCTTTCACCTATTCTTTGAAAGATATTTTAGCTTTTTTGTTTCTTCTGTGTCTTCACTA
This sequence comes from Myotis brandtii, assembly GCF_000412655.1. Lineage (NCBI taxonomy): Eukaryota > Metazoa > Chordata > Mammalia > Chiroptera > Vespertilionidae > Myotis > Myotis brandtii. The sequence continues at coordinate 6,706,405 of NW_005363247.1, forward strand.
AAATGCTAGTTCTTTATAATTAAGAGCTTCTTTAGAACTATAGATGTATGACTAATGTCATTTGTAAATATGACATAATAGATGTGCAACAATGAATGAATCACAGAGAACAAAGAACAAGTTAATCTAGCTAATCCATCATAGGACTGATTCTAGGGTTGGAGAAAAAACTCCAGGACATATGTAAACTTGCAAGTATTATTAATCAATAGGACTGAACTCATCTCAGAAACATAAGTTCTAAAACTTGTCAAAGGTAAATGTAGTCATGGGAAAAGATTCTGGAGAATGACTTGACTACAAAACCTCTATCATTTATCAATCATGTGACCCTAGAAAAGTTATTTTAATTTCTTCAAGTATTGGTTCCCTAATCCATAAAAATGGAAACAAGAACTTTGATCATGTAGGACTGCTACAGGGATTAAACCATGTATGGCTATAAAGTGGCCAGTATATGGTGAAGGCACACACAATGTTTAATGTCTTCTCCAAAATACGTTTAGGTCTTTTGAATATGAAATTCATATTTATACAGCAGCATTTTTGAAATAAATATTGATGGTGTCTTAAAACTTTCAGGTAAAAATAAACATAAATACCAATTCAGAATTCCCTGCTGTTGCTTTGAAAATATCTTGCTTCAGTGAGCTGCAAAGTAATTTAGTAAGTTAACATTTGCAGTAATATCTCTACCATCCAATCTAATCCAATTATTATTTGTCTTATTATTCTTGGTTGCAAAATTTCATCAAAACAAATGTAAACAGTACCCCAACTCTAAAATTCTTATAATTAGGCTATGTACACACTAAAAAAAAAACCCCACACTTTTTAAATACATAGTATTCATCTTTACTGAATTTAAAACATCCTTTTAAAATGACTTTTTAACTTTACTTTTGGAACCAGAAAGGGGACTTCTCAAATTCTTTTTCAAGATGAAGGGAAAAGTAGGTTTATTTGGGCTTTTTGTCAATAATCTCCCTACCTACTCTTCTGAGAATAACTAAAAACATTTTCTAGAACATCAGGAGTTTCCTCCAACATCAGTTAACATCAGGTTGCTGCACTCAACTGTGTTTATTAAACAATAAAGCACTCATACTCTGCTCTATTTTCTGAAACCATACTAATAAACTATGAACAGTTTCAACTGAAAGCACATCTATTCCCATATCTTACCCTTCTAAACACAGCTTTATGTTTTCTGTACTTAAAGTTTTAATGTACATAGCATTAATCTAACATGTCTATTCAGAGACAAAATATTGAGTTCAAATAAAGTACGATATATTGAAAGAAAAGAGTTCTTTAGGTCCCTGGCAGAATGGAACTCTCAAGATATTTGATAACACTAACACAATTTGATAAACATTTACAAAAGGAGAGCCTCCCTCTAGAACAGTGGTTCTCAACCTTGGCTGCACATTAGAATCACCTGGGAATCTTTTT
>NW_005363247.1:6707911-6709230 GCF_000412655.1 Myotis brandtii
GGCCCAGAAATCAGGATTTTAAAAAGATTCCCAGGTGATTCTAATGTGCAGCCAAGGTTGCGAACCACTGCTCTAGAAGACAGAGGGAGTGCACGCAGCCGCTCCGTGGAGCGCCTTGGGGCCCTGCATGCAAGTTTACTGGATTCTTGTCCGAATACACCTGCGTGATCCGAGTCAACATGACGCAGGAAGCAGCGCGCTCACAACGCAGCCGCTTCGATGACTATTCCATCTAAGAAAAGGCCACAGAAACACATTTCACTAACTCGGCTGAGACGCGCGCAGGCTGCTCACTTGTTGGGCAGCGACCCACTTGCCGCGGGAAGTTTCAGGAAGGGAGTGTGGGTAAGTCAGCAAACCTCTGCTCTAAGGCTTTCCCCACGCCATTACCTCGCGTTTACCGTTAAGTCACCTGTTCGCATTTCTATTCCTTCCTGCAAACCATGTGTGTCCAGTGCTGGCCCCTCCACACCACCATCAGCCATGGTTGTCATCCTTTTCACGTTTTGGGGTTTGTTTTTCTTTTGACAAAGTGAGACATGGTGGAGAGTCCTTCTAGAAGACCTCCAAAAAGTACCCTGAATTATGTCTAACTTCATTTCTCCCCTGTTTGGCGACCAGTAATGCTTCCACTTTCACTGTCACCTCATAAAGCTATTTCTGCCCAAAGTAAAGTCGGGGTGCAAGACTTATCTTCACTGAGCAGGTGCGGGACGTTTTCTTTCCACGGTTTGATTTGCCTGGGAGCACCCACACCGCCCTGCAAGTCTCGGGGTCTCGGTCCCCCCAAAGCTGGAGGCGTGGCCCCGGGCACCCAGCACTCACCTGGCTGCCGCCGCACTCCCCGCCCTTCTCCAGGGTCCAAGGCTCCCTGGAGCTCTGTGCCCGCTCTGCCCCCGCCGGGGGTGGAGGTGGCTCCAGCAGTTGCTCCAGGCTGGCAGTGCCTGGCAGGGAGGAACTCTTCTGATGGCACAAGTGCGCCGCGGCGCCCCGACGCTGTGCACCCTCATCTTGGGCACGGTTCCCCCTCGGGGGTGGCTGAGGCGAGGAGGACAAGGAAGAAGATGCGGAGGACGAAGAGGGAGCCGAGTCTGGGGAGCGTCCGCCAGGAGGCGTCGCTCCGCCTGCTCCGGTCCCGGCCGCGGGCCCCTTTCCCGCGGGGAGCAAATGCTCCAGAGGCTCTGGGGAGGAGCAGCACAGGTTGGGCTGGGAGGAGGAGAAGACACGGTCCAACACTTGCTTCCGTTTCTTGAAGCCGATCCACCTACTGCCCGTGCCACCCGCTCCGGCCAGTGCTTCCCGCCTGCCCCCAGGGGGTG
>NW_005363247.1:6709636-6714119 GCF_000412655.1 Myotis brandtii
GACGCCGCTGCCTCGGTTCTCCGGCCGTGGGACTCCCGCGCTGCCTCTGCCCCCCGCACCTGCCCGGGTGGGCTGGCTCTGTCGCTGAGTCTCGGCTGCCAAGCCTGCAAAGTTTTTAGCTCCGACCTCCACGGCTCCAGTCCACCGGAGTCCCCCAGGCCGCGCCTTGCTTCCCTCTCCTTGTAGCTTCCAGGTTCAGAGGCTACGCGCCCCCGGGCGTGCGCCAGGGACTGCACCCGGTGCCCTGTCGATAGCACCTGTCAACTGGATCCCTGCGAGACTCGCACAACGGAGAACGTGGGGCTGAAGATTCCCGGGACCAGCAGCCCCGAGGGAGACTCCTGGACCATCCTGCAGCTCCTAGATGGGAGGACGGGCCAGCGAGAGCCGGGTGGAGCCAGACTGCTTCCTAGGATCCAGCCACAGTTCCCCAGGCAGCTGCTCAGGGCTGCGGCCGGACGCACCAGCCAGCCATCGTCTGGGTCCGATGAAGTGAGCTAGAGCGGAGATCGTGCGCCTTCGGTGGGTCCTGCGGGACGCCGAGCTTCCACGGGCGAGATGAACACGCTTGAGTTCTGGGGCTGAACACCGCTGCCCCCGCCCGGTTGCGCTCCGGTCCAAAAGGAGAGTTAGATTCCTTCTGTCTTGACTTCATCTCCCTCCACCCCTCCCGGTTCTTTATTTATATGTGCAGTGTTTCTCCTACGATCAGGGCCTAGAGATTTCTAGAGTCTGACAATAAGGCCAGCCCCGAAGTTACAGGAAGTTTAAGGTGTCCGAGGACATGAAAGATGCGCACTGCCTCCCCCCCCCCCCCCCCCCCCCCCCCCCCCCCCCAATTGCATTTCCCTGTGGTTACTTCACTTGCTTCATTGCCAAGGCAAATAGAAAAGGCTTTTTAGCTCATTCAGACTTTGCTTCTCCCCAAATCTACTGATCCTCGGGTCTTCTAATTCTACTGAGAGAGCCTCTTGAAAGGCAGGTGACACAGTGCCCCTTCCCTCTTCCATTGCCCTCGCACCCCTACATATGGAAAGCATGGAAGAGTTACCTGGGCTTTTCCCGCCACGCCTATTCCAACCTCATCTAGCTAACAGGATGCCCTCGCGATGTTACCAGACTCTCTAACCTTTTCGTTTTTCTATTTTTTCTTGCCTTTATAACAAATACTAAAATATTTATTGAGCACCTACTATGTACTAGGCTCTTTGATAGATTCCGGGGATGCAGCTGTAACCAAGGGAAAGAGGGCCCTACCCTAATAAAGCTCATCTTCCAGTGAGTGTGAGTCAGACAATAAACACAGTGTCTAACAGTGAAAAGTCCCATGGAGACATTAAAACAGGCTACCATAACGGTGTCTATGGAGGTAGGGTTAATAGATAAATTACAGGACACCCAATTAAATTTGAATTTCAAATAAACAATGAATATTTTTTTAGTATACATATGTCCCAAATATTGCATGAGACATGCTAAAATGCCATTTGTTGTCTATCTGAAATTCAAATTTAACTTAGTGTTTTGTATTTTTATTTGCTAAATCTGGCAACCCAATAGGAAGGGTTTTGGGGGGTTTTGCTATTTTGTTGTTACTTTTTCTTAACTTATGTATATAGAGAAAGTCTCCCTGAGGACTTAGCTCAGTGCCTCAGACTTTTTCACAGGGGCAAGCTGAAAGTATCACAACCACAAAAAATTACTTGAATATAGAGATACTCTGATAGCCCAAAAGGAAACAGCAAATATCCAGAAGTGTTCTTCTCTTTAACATAGGAAAAGTATTTTGTTATTAGTTTTTCTAGGACAAAGTATGAAGAAGAAAAGTAAAGAAATATAGAATTACTGTAGAAAAGTGAGAAGAAATGAACCACTACTTCTTCCAGAACTCTTTATAAATATGTCAATTTTGTCATATTTATATGATAAGGGCCCATGGACCCATGGAAATAACTCTACACAATTCAACCTTTAGTCTCATACTGATGCATTTAATTGAATTTTATACCTTAATATTTCCACTTTTCTCTTTACCAAATTTTGTCTTGACTATACTATCCCTGAGATTTCAGGTTCTGAAATCTGTGATCCCAAATCACATTTCTCCATCCATGTGAACTCATTTACACAACTTGAGAGCATATTTAACTCTTTCTAAACACCTGAGATGGATTATAAAATGTGAGGCTGTCCTACAAATTGTGCATTATATAAATTTGTACTAGATACGATCTCCGTCATTAAATGTCTTATTGTATTTAAGAGAAGATACTTATAAAAACTCTACAACACAAGGGGAAGCTGAATAGTACAAACTGATCCCTGTGGGGAATAAAGAGGTGTGAAGGTCACTTCTGCCTTGACTAATAAAAGGTTTCTTGTTGGAGGTATCATCTGAGGTAAGACCTATTGCAGGCGACAGAGTACACAAATAAGATAGATGGCCACCTGCAAAGGCAAGCAAAATTCATGGCACATAGCAAGACTTCAATAAATGTTACCTCTTCTATTTATTACAATTTACTACCCATCTTAAACATTGACATAACACCTATTGATTGAATTAATATGAAATTAATATGTGCATCACATATTGAAATAGAGGAAGTTGGGAAGGTGATGGATAATGCAATATCTGAGCAGAAACCCAAAGGAAGTGGGGGAGGCAACAAAGTAGTGAATCTGAAGGAAAGTTTTTCCAAGAAGAGGGAACATTAAATGCAAACGGGCTGAAGCAGGAACTTGCTCAGCTTGAGGAATGATAAGGAAAACAAAGTATATGGAACAGAGAAACAGGATTGGAGAAGAAGATATTGCAGAGATGGCTAAGGAAGCGATCATTGTAGGACTCTGTAGGCAACAGTGAGGACTCTGGACTTGGGTGGGATGGAAAGCCACTGGAGGGCTTTGAGCAGTTTCTTTATAATCTAACTTGCATTTTAAAGTTTCACTCTAGCCTCTATGTTGACAATAAAGTGGAGGAGAGGAATGGGTGGGAACATAGTTTAGACAGCAGCTGTTACTACCTGTGAGGGGCAGTGATGGCTTTGAGTGAGTGGGTAGGTGAGAAGTGGTGAAACTGGTTAAATTCTAGATAGGCAATGTTTTGAAGATAGAACTGGCAGGACTACACGTAGTTAGGACATGGGGTACGCAAGCATGATGCTAAATGGTTCGCCTCCTTTAACATATGTAATTCTCACAGCAACCTCATTTTATAGATAAAGGAACTGGCTTTGAGGCATATTAAGTGATCTTGCAAGGTCACTTCTTGTATAATTAACAGATCCCAGGTCCACAGGATTCCAAAAACACACAGCTTCCTAGTTTTAAAATGCATGAATAAATAGAATAAAATAATTGAAAGAAACTTCAAAGACGCACTGATCTATGTCCTTGCCCTGGGCGAGCAACAAGACTGTTGTGAACAGAACCACGACGTCCACTTGATGAGTTCAAGGACATAAATGCAAGCACGAAAACAACATTTATGGGACTATTTGAGTTAAAGTGCCAACTAAATGGCACTTCAGGCGCCCTCTTCTCAGTGGAGCCTGGCTGCCATCCCAGCTCCCAATACAGGCCAGATGCCTTCAGGACCTCATTTCCTCTCTCTGTCTCTAAAATAGGGATAATAACATCAACTGGGCTGACCACACCCTACATGGACCCAATTACAAGTCAAATGTATTGTTGATAGTTTCTTTTGCTGTGCAAAAGCTTTTTATTTTTATGTAGTCTCATTTGTTTATTTTCTCTTTAGTTTCCATTGCCCTAGGAGCAGTATCAGTGAAGAAATTGCTTCCTCATATGTCTGAGACTTTGCTGCCTGTGGATTCCTCTAGTATTTTTATGGTTTCCCATCTTATGTTTAAGTTGTTTATCCATTTTTAGTTTATTTTTGTGTATGGTGTAAGTTGGTGGTCTAGTTTCATTTTTTTTTTTTTGCATGTATCTGTCCAATTTTCCCAACACCATTTATTGAAGAGACTGTCTTGACTGCATTGTATGTTCATGCCTCCTTTGTCGAATATTAATTGAGCATAGTGGTTTGGGTCGATTTCTGGGTTCTCTATTCTATTCCATGGATCTATATGTCTGTTCTTGTGCCAGTACCAGGCTGCTTTGAGAACAGTGGCTTTGTAATACAGCTTGATATCTGGTATTGAGATCCCACCTACCTTGTTCTTCTTTCTTAGGATTGCTGCAGCTATTCGGGGTCTTTTTTTTTTATTCCAGATGAATTTTTGGAAAGTTTGTTCTAGGTCTGTGAAATATGCCATTGGTATTTTAATGGGGAGTGCATTGAATCTATAGATTGCTTTGGGTAGTATGGACATTTTGATGATGTTGATTGTACCAATCCATGAAAGCCCACTGCATGGGAGAACATATTTGCCAATGTTATCACCAATAAGGGTTTAATCTCCAACATTTACAGGGAACTCATACAACTTAACAAAAGGAAGATAAACAATCCAAT
>NW_005363247.1:6714775-6723159 GCF_000412655.1 Myotis brandtii
TGGGGGAATAAGGACACATATGTAATACCTTAATCAATAAAGAAATTTTTAAAAAAGTCAAATGTAGGCAGCATTTTCAATGAGTTAAGCTTGTCCTCAAGAGAGACGTTTATCACTTTGTTATTTAAAAAAAAAAAGAATAAAACTACCTTCCTTTAAGACAGTGGTTCTCAACTTTCCTAATGCAGCGACCCTTTAATACAGTTTCTCATGTTGTGGTGACCCCCAACCATAAATTTTCATTGCTACTTCATAACTGTAATTTTGCTACTGTTATGAATCATAATGTAAATATCTGATATGCTATCTGTGTTTTCCGATGGTCTTAGGCGACCCCTGTGAAAGGGTCGTTCGACCCCCAAAGGGGTCGTGACCCACAGGTTGAGAACCGCTGCTTTAAGGTTACTTCCCAACTCTTCTTACATCCAAGGGTTATGGCCATGCCTAGTCATAAAAAGCTTTCTTCTGGGCAGTCCTGTGTCCCGCTAAAAATCTGGGTTTTGCTACTGAGGAATAAGAGGAAGGTGGATATTGGGAACAACAAGGAGACTCTGACACAGACCAGTAGTCATGTGATGGACTTCTTCACTCATAAAGAAAAAGCACCACAAAAGGATTTCTTTTTAAATCTACATGTTTTGGTATTTGGTGAAATGCACGGAACTGCAGCTGTCTTCTTATAAGCATGAGGATGAAGTGAACACCAAGGTTGGCAGAAAAGAGATGGGAACAACCCCAGTTCTTAATGATGTCATTGAGCTACAGAATCAGCCTTCCTTAACTCTGATCCTATCATCATGTAGTTATCTGTTAACTATTAATTAGAAAATTAATTGATCTAGATTTTTAGCCATTTTTAGCTGACTTTTATATGAGTCTTTCATTGCTGTCAAGACAAATTACCACAAATTTAACTGCTTAAAACAACATCCATTTAGTATCTTACCATGTCTGAGTCAGAAGTCTGGGTGCAGCGTGGCTTAGCTGGCTCCTGTGTTTCAGGTCTCACAAGATAAAAAGCAACGTGTGCCCTAACCGGTTTGGCTCAGTGGATAGAGCGTCGGCCTGCGGACTCAGGGGTCCCAGGTTCGATTCCGGTCAAGGGCATGTACGTTGGTTGCGGGCACATCCCCAGTGGGGGGTGTGCAGGAGGCAGCTGAATGATGTTTCTCTCTCATCGATGTTTCTAACTCTCTATCCCTCTCCCTTCCTCTCTGTAAAAAAAATCAATAAAATATATTAAAAGCAACGTGTTGGGAGGGCTATGCTCCTTTCTGGAGGCTCTGGAGAAGAATCTGCTTCTAAACTCATTCAGATTGCTGGCAAAATTAACTTCCCTACCCTCCTGGGACTGAGATCCCTCTTTCCTTGCTGGTTTCCAGGAATGGGGGGAGGGGGAGGCACATTTAGCTTCCAGCAGCTGCCTGCATTTCTTGGCTCATGGCCCTCTTCCTAGTCTTCAAAGCCAACAAAGGCAGATTGAGTCCTTCTCACACTTCAACTCTCCCAGACCTCTTCTTCTGCCTCATACCTCTTACTGACTCTTCAACTTTCTTCTAATTTTATGGGCTCATGTGATCACATTGGGCCCACCTGGATATCCAGCATAATGTTCCTATTTTAACCCTTTGAGTGCCAACCAATATCCTAGGAACTATGCTAAAATTGCCAAGGCATTTTTGCTGATTTTACAGCAGTTTAGGAAAAAAATTATGAATCTCAAGTAAATTAAGTTACATATTCAAAAACTTAAGGAAACCTTTACTACATTTGTTTTCATCTTTGACATATATTGTTTGCTGATTGTATTATAAAATACTAGAAAAAAATTTGAACAAAACATATAATGTTAAAATAGAGGGACACCCTTCTCCAATATCTTCCACAAAATCGTCATCTTCACAGCAAGAATTGACATATTTAGCAATATCATCATCACTAATGAAAGCAGACTTAGAACTGGACGCCATTTCAAAGCTTTAGGGCTACAAAATCTGGGTAAACTTCATAAAATCGTAGTACCTGTAAAAAATTAGGCAGATAAATGCCAGTGGTCAATTTTAGACCTACGAGCATTCGGCATCATAAGTAATCTGCACTTAGGTGCCATCTGTCAATAAAGAGTGAACTACTAGCATCTAATAGTGACACTGCAGGAGGAGCGCAATCGCGCCCCCTGGCACTCTAGGGGTTAAGGTCAGTTGATTAGAAAACATAACTACAGCCTTAACCAATTTGGCTCAGTGGATAGAGCATCGGCCTGCGGACTGAAGGGTCCCAGGTTAGATTCCGGTTAAGGGCATGTACCTTGGTTGTGGGTACATCCCCAGTAGCGGGTGTGCAGGAGGGAGCTGATCGATGTTTCTCTCTCATCGATGTTTCTAACTCTTCTATCCCTCTCCCTTCCTCTCTGTAAAAAATCAATAAAATATATATTTTTTTAAAAAGAAAGCATAACTACATGTACAAAGCCCCTTTACATCTGTAACTATACTAGCATTTGATTGAGTAGCTAGGAGACAGGAGTCTTTGGGAGGCACGTCTTTAGGGTTTGTTTACCACAAGTTCCCTTGAGCCCAAAGCATCCTGATTGGCATGTCCTTATTGTAGAGCAGAAGAAGGACACATCTTCCCAGACTGCCTCATTCACAGCGTTAAACCCAGAGGAATTGGCTCAGTGTTGCAAAGTAACAGCATTAAGACATACCAACATTCATTAATGATGAGAGCAGTGAAAGACTGGCTAAACCGGGCAGACCCTTCCTCTTTGCTCTGTTATTTTGAATCTTCCCATTTTGCTAATTAGAATCATACTGCTCCTCTATTTCTTCCTCACATGATCTTTTCCAGGTTCCAATTGGCGTTTCCTTTTTTTCAAATCCAATCCCCTAACTCACACATTTTTCTCTGAGTGAGATAAAATGGTTATTTAAGAAATATACATGATTGATTTCAAACCAGTGCCTGAAAATGTAGCTGCATTTCTGGCAAGCCCTGTTTTAAAAATGCCTGCCTAGAAAAACATAAGTAAGAACTAGTTAGAAGTAACTCTTGTAGAGTTTTATTCTGAGATGAACTTCTCTCTGAATCTCATGCAAAAAATAGGGAATGGAAGGAAAGATGAAGTACCTAAATGTGTACAAATGCATCCTTGGGAAGATAAAATCAAGTATAATGTCTTTTATGAAGAAAATTACCTTGAATGAAACTACATTAGCTAAAATAGGTTTCTCAGACCTTGATTTACAGCCTGTAAGTCCATCTCCCAGGTTTATTCTTAACCTTGACTTCTACCATCATCCACATGCAAATTTCTAAATTCTGGCCATGAAATTATATAGATAGTACAGCTACTGTAGCCTGACTTTGCTAGAACACCTAAGAACCCAAGATACAAGGGAACTTGGCCCAGATCTCTTCTAAAGTCAGTGGTGGGATCAATGAGGTAATTATAGGCAGCAACATCTTTTAGGGGCCTTAGGTTTGAGCCATCCTTATTCACTACGATGCTCAGTGTTTGTGAATCTACTTTTCATTCAGTTCCACAATTCAGCCGATTGGATCTAACCACAACTTAACCACTCTAAGATCAAGAACTGTTTTTTTCTGTCAGGATAGATCTGACAATAGCCTAACTAATGATATCAGGGTCTGGCATTGAACAACCTTGGCTCAGGATGGACAGCAATGCCCATGAACTCTGCACTTTTCCTCCGACACTTGGGTAAAAACTAAGTTAAGGCAGAAAAATAGTTGTCATAAATAGACACAATGTCATGTACCATTTATAGGGGCTGTCATCTTTATATAGGACCTCTGGACATTAATGAGATTGGAAATATGGCAGGAAGGCTAGGGACCTGTAGGGCTAGTTTCACATTGCAAATAAGCAGTGTATTGGGAGGAAAAAAAATAAATCCATCCTATTAACTTTTATGCAGATGTGCAGAAAAAATATATCTCCTTTATGTTTTTTGTAATGAATCTGGTTTTCTTTTAAAGTAACACTAATTAACCAGAGGTTAGTGGAGAGAAAAAAACACATAAAATTTTAACAATCATTGAGATTTAATCATTTAGACAATGCCTTTAGAAAATGTCTGCAGTCTTCCTGGGACAGTATGTTTGTCCCTCAAGTAGCTTTCTCCTCCCTTGTTACTCTTCCTAAGAAGGAATCTGGGTGGATGGGAAGAGGATGTGACCTTTTCATGTTTGTGACAAGGTCACATCCACATGCAAATTTCTAAATTCAGAATTTAGAAATTTGCATGTGGATGAAAGAGTCAGGGTCTGAGGGCAGGCAGTGCCATCTGCTCTGAGGGAGCTGCCCCTTGTGACCTGGTTTGCCTGCTGACACTCACGGGCAGGTCAGCACTCACAGGACCTGGTCTCCCACCCGAATCTGAGCCCAGAGAAGGTCCCAGATGACTCAGCCTCCCCTTGGCTCCCAGTGTCAGGATCCCTGACATCTATCTGCCATTTTCCTCATCCAACCCCTGGCTCTCAGCTCAACACCCACAACCCAAGGGATGAGATAGGCTCAGAAAAACTGACTCCTGGGCCTCCTCCTGCAGCTATAGAGCGCCATTGTTTTAACGTGGCTGCATCCTAAATTGGTTTTCAACAGTTCTGTCCACAGGGAGTAAGTAGTTGGAACTCTGGCTCTTTAACCTTTCTCTCCCTATCCCTATCTCCCCTGCCCTTTTTCCATCCCATTGGACTGCCCTGTGGTATCTAGATAGACTATGTTTATCAGGAAGGGTTATGGCAGGAAACAGATGGCACATTCAAATAAGAAAACATGACTAAATAATTATAAATTATTTGATAAATTTAATTATTTTCAAAGATGTGGCAAGGTTTAGAGCAGTGGCTCTCAGAATGTGAGCCAGAGACCTGAGATCCTTTCAGATCAAAGCTATTTTCTGATAGTTTTAAGGAGCCATGTGCCTTTCTCATTCTCAGTCTCTCACAAGTATATAGTGGAGTTTTTCAGAGGCTCCATAATATGTAATATTTACAACAAAGGACATCATGAGCAAAGTAAAAGGCAAAAAACAACAACAACAACATGAGGGAAAATATTTTGGGAATATGTAACAGAAAGAGATTAAAATACAGAAAATATAAAGAATTATATTAAATTGATAAGAAAAAGATAACCCAATAGAAAAATAGGCAAAAGACATAAATAAGAAATTTGCAAAAGAGAAACGTCCATAGCAATAAGGAAAAATGCAAAGATATAGTTTTTCAATTTTTACAGAAATTAGTAAAATATAAAATTGCTTGAATGTCAGTTTTGATATGGGTGTGGAGAATGGATATCATAGTCATTATGGCAGTGTGAATTGTTATAGCCACTTTAAGTGGTCAATTTGGCAATATCTATTTAAATGCGCATAATACATGACTCTGGAAATTCCACTTCTAGTCATCTTTCCCACACCCCTCCTCCAAACTCCACATGTAGACTAGGAGATACGTATAAGGATTGTATTGCAGCATTGTTAGAACCAACAATAAAGGTTAGTAATAGCCAAAAAAGGGGAAAAGTTGAATTCCCTTTACATAGAAATGATTATATAAATTATGACTTATCCATGTTCTGAAATTCTGTGCAGCATACAAAAAGAAAGAGATATATCAATATGTTCAAATAAGAAAGATCACCAGAATATTGCCGACTCAAAAAACAGGTTGTAAATCGATATTTATCATATGACAGCATATTTACATTTATAAATAAATAAATTCATAAGTAGAATCAGTACTTAATTTTAAAAATAATAACCAAAACACTTTTAGATTTATCTCCACAGTGGAATAATAGTTTGATATTAGAGAATGTATTAAAATAGTATGCCCTATTCATTGGTCAAATGAGATCAAACAATACTTAGAAGACATGCAACAAAATTTAACATCCTTTCATAATTTAAAAATTTTAGCAAAGTAAAAGGAGATGAATGATTCCTTAATGTAACATCATAATATATGCATAAATCCCAAAGCCAGCAATATCCCTTGGAGCAAAGCAATAATAGAGGCAATCCTCTGCAATTCAAGAAAAGGCAAGGACCCCAAATAAGAACACAGCAGCTTAAATGCTCCGCAAAAGTGAAACAATGTATTTCAATAAGAAAATGAAATATCCCAGCCAGCGTGGCTCAGTGGCTTGAGTGTCCACCTATGAACCAGGAGATCATGGTTTGATTCCCAGTCAGGGCACAAGCCCCGGTTGCAGGCTCAATCTCTGGTGTGGGGCATATAGGAGGCAGCCAATCAATGATTCTCTCCCATCATTGATGTTTCCATCTCTCTCTCCCTCACCCTTCCTCTCTGAAATCAATAAAAATATATATTTTTTAAAAAGAAAATGAAGTAAATGTGCAAATATTGAAAAGAATTTTTATATTCTTTATTTATAGATAATATATTTGTGTACTTGAAAAACTGAAGGAAAAAAACATGAAAACAATAAAAGCCAGTAATGGAGTAAGCTATAAAATTAATCTACAAAAATCAATAGTTTTGCTTTCTACAGAAAGTATAAAATAAAATAGAAAAAATCATATTGTTAAATATAATAAACAAAAAATAAAAACCAAGTGAACAAAATAAGATAAACCCAAGAGCAACACAAGGAAACACTTTAAAACCCTACTGTGGGACATGAAAGATGACTAAATTAAAACACCTGGGTGAAGACATTCACTATTGAATAGCAATCATTTCTACTTAAATGAATCCATAAAATCACTATGATCCCAATCATAATATCAAGAATTTAAAAAATATGAGTAAATACTTACAAAGTTTATTTGGAAGATTAAATGTGTTAAAGAAGGATATCAAAGGGAAATGAGTTTCTTCAGAAATCAGAATTCATTATAAAGCTACAGTAACTAAATGTATAACTCCGGTGCAGGAACAGACACAACCAATCAATGTTCAGAATGGAGTGTAGAAAAAAACCCAGGTACCTACAGGTATTTAGTTTTTTAAAAGGGTGCTACTTGAAAACCAATAGTAAAAGATAAAATATTTAGTTGAGATAAATAGACAATCCTATGGAGAAAAACAGAACAAAGATAGATTCCTATCTCATCCTTTTATCAAAATAAATTTCAAACAGCTCAGCTATTAATCCAATGCTAAAATAATTAACAAGAGCATAGCAAATCAAATTGAATATATTAAGGGAGTATCTAAGTGGATCAAACTCATTCAGTGAATGCAGACATTTTTCTGTTTTGTTCGCTAATATATGATGTCTGATACAGTGGGTGTACAACAAATTTGTTTGATGAATGCATGAATCATAGACCAAAACATTATTAAAGATTAAAACTATAGTAGAAAATACGAATAATTTTTTTAAAAATCTTTAAATTCAGATCTTTTTTATTATAATAGAAAACCTAGAAACCAATGAAGAGAAAAAGAAATTGGTAAGCACCAAGCCTGGTCAAATGAAAATTAAACTTCACTCCCACAAAATTCTCATATATCAAAAATATACATGAGAGGCAAAAGACAGACCTTCTTAACATTCAAAGAGAATGTACTAATTAATGATAAAACACCAACAACTCAATAGAAAAATTAGCAGAAATGAGTGAATAGACAATAAGCTATATACAGATAAAGAAAGTACAGATGGGTAACAACTTCAATAAGTAAATACAAAAATTTTTAAACACCACATAGTTTCACCTATAATATTGGAAAAGATAAATTAAATGGATTCTACATTGTTCACATGTGTTGCTTTTTTACAAAAGGAACTGTCGTGCGCTAATAGTGAAAATACAAACAGAAACACATTTGTAAAGGTAAATTGGCTATAATATATATATTATATACTAGAGACCTGATGCACAAAAATTCATGCAAGAGTAGGCCTTCCTTTCCCCGGCTGCCAGCACCAGTTTCCCCCGCAGCAACCGGGACCTGGGCTGCCTTTCCTCGGGCTCCGGCTTCATCAGGAAGAACGTCCGGAAGATGCCCGGTCTAATTAGCATATTACCCTTTATATATATATATATGTATATGTATATGTATATGTCTATATATATATATACTAGGGGCCCGGTGCACAAAAATTTGTGCACTGGGGAGGGGGTTCCCTCAGCCCAGCTTGCCCCCTATCACATACTGGGAGCCCTAGGGGATGTCCTACTACCTGCTCCCTGCTCCCTTGGGGAGTGGGCCTAAGCCACAGTCTGGCCACCCTTTGTGGGAGTCGAACGGGCTGATCAGGGGAAGGCACCAGCCCCATCACCACACTGTTGCAGCCACTGCAAGTCAACAATTGCTGGCTGGCTCCACCCTGGTTCCCCGCCTCTGCCGCCATCAACAATCCTTGGCTGGCTCCTCCC
>NW_005363247.1:6723603-6726367 GCF_000412655.1 Myotis brandtii
GGCCGGGGCACCCCCAGCTCCCGCTGCAGCCGATCGCTGGCTGGCTCCTCCCTGACCCAGGCCTAAAGCTTCAGTCTGTGGCTTGGAGCCGACATATGCAAATTAGCTGCCATCTTGGCTGAGAGTTAATTTGCATATACTCACTGATTAGCCAAAGAAAAGGGTAGCGGTCGTACGCCAATTACCATGTTTCTCTTTTATTAGTGTAGATATATATATCCTATATAATAAAAGCCTAATATGCAAGTCAACCGAACCGCAGAACGACCAGTCTCTATGACACGCACTGACCACCAGGGGGCAGACACTCAATACAGGAGCTGCCCCCTGGTGGTCAATGCGCTCCCACAGCGGGAGCGCCGCTCAGCCAGAAGCCGGGCTCACAGCTGGCGAGCACAGCAGCAGTGACAAGAACCTCTCCTGCCTCCGTGGCGGCACTAAGGAGCAGCGAACTGAGCAGTAAGGAGCAGTGAGAAGGCAGGTGGTAAGGAACAAGGGGTCCCAGACTGCGAGAGAGATGTCTGCCTGCTGACTTAGGCTCGCTTCCCGCGGGAGCAGGCCTAAGCCAGCAGGT
Source organism: Myotis brandtii (assembly GCF_000412655.1). Classification (NCBI taxonomy): domain Eukaryota; kingdom Metazoa; phylum Chordata; class Mammalia; order Chiroptera; family Vespertilionidae; genus Myotis; species Myotis brandtii. The sequence continues at coordinate 6,724,178 of NW_005363247.1, forward strand.
AGACATCCTCCGAGGTGCCCCAAACTGCAAGAGGGCGCAGGCCAGGTTGAGGGTCCCCCCCCCCAACCCCAGTGCATGAATTTTGTGCACTGGGCTTCTAAAATATATATATATTATACACACACACACACACACACACACACACTAGGGGCCCAGTGCACGAATTTGTGCACCTTGAAAGGAACTGTGGGCCGCAAGGCTGCAGTGGGCACAGGGGCAGGTCTCAGTCCACCCTCCGCGCCCCTGCCCAGCCCCTCCTGCCGCAGCCTCCGGTCCCCTGTCTGCCTGCAGCCCCGCTCCTGCCACCACTGCGCCCCACTCTCACCCACAGAAGGTGCGGAGCAATTGGGGCCGGCGGCAGCAGTGGATGCGAGTGGGGCTGGGGCCGTCAGTGGGTGCGAGCAGCAGTTGCTGTCCCAATTGCCCCTCAGGAGCAGGAGGAGGTAGAGAAGCCCTCAGGGGCGATCAGGGCCGGCAGCCACCACTCTCACCCGCTGATGGCACCAAGCAATTGGGACCAGCACCAGGCACCAGCAGTGGGTAGGAGCGGCAGCTCTGGTGCTGGTTGCAGGTGTGAGTGGGGCCGTCGCTGGCAATGGGTGCGAGAGGCAGCTGCCAGCCCTGATCTCCCCTCAGGAGCAGGGAGAGGTGAAGAAGCCCTCAGGGGCGATCAGGGCTGGCAGCTGCTGCTCACACCCACTGATGACACCGAGCAATCGGGGCCAGTGCTGGGCACCGACAGTAGTTGCCAGTGGCAGCTCCAGCACCGGCAGCGGCTGCGAGCACCAGGTGGGACCACAGTGCGTGGGAGCAAAGAATTTTCAGTAACCACCAGAGGCTCACCCCAATGACAGTAAAAAACTGCCTCGGCCCGCCCCCCCCCCCCCCCGCCCCGCTCACCTACTCCACCATCCTGCTGTGGCCGACAGTCACCATGTTCCACACATGCCCCCTGGTGGTCAGCGCACATCATAGCGACGGGTTGTTCAGTTGTTCTGGTTGTTCCGCCATTTGGTCTATTTGCATATTAGCCTTTTATTATATAGGATGCTGAAAATGCTTACCATTTGATCCAGGAAGTGTTGGTTCACATCCTCTGAGTTCCTCTAGTATTTTAAAACTGGCCCCCTCACAAGGTTTAACAAGCAGGGAATTTATGTACGAGGCTTGTCTTGGGGTGGGCACAGGACAAGTCCATCTCTGCACTGGCACACTAGAATCGTGTACGTCTACATAGAGGCCTTCACTAGGTTCAATCACATATTGAGTTCAGCTGGTCTCAACAATGTCTTGCACGCGCAAGGCGACCTCCTTGAAAGAGCTGCTAGTATAGGAATAGTCGACAGAACTACATTGCAGGGGCTGGGGAGGGGCTTAGTTTATCGGGTCAACCAAAGGTCATATCCTTTTGTTGGTATCCTTCAATAGGAAGTTTTTCTAAGAATTTGAAAATATTTGTCACAGATAGTTGTGACAAATATTCACAGATGTATATTTATTACAATATGTTTATAGTAGTAGAATTTGGAAACTAAATATTCATCAGTAGGGATCTAGTCAAATAGCAGTGTTAAAAACAAGGGGATAGCACATAGCCATTAAAATAAATCTGCAAGATATGACAAGTAACTATACTACATACTATATATTTAAATTTTAAAAATCACAGAACAACATGAGAATTCTATTTTTGTCTTTAAAAGTGTATAGGTAGGTATATGTATACCACATATGTGTACTTAGGGCATCTGGAAGAAAACACACCTAACTCTTACTTCTGGTATGAGGCACAGAGGATTTCTCACATCACATAATTTTGAACTGCCAGATCTTTACATCCATTTGTTGGCTTTATAATAAAAACCTTCTATAAGCAGTTTAAAATTTTAAGACAATTTGGAAAAGCCTTAACATCTACACTAATAAAAGAGAAACATGGTAATTGGCGTACGACCGCTACCCTTCCCATTGGCTAATCAGCGTATCCTTATGCAAATTAACTGTCAGCCAAGATGGCGGCCGGCAGCCAGGCAGCTGGAAGCGAACATGAGGCTTCCTTGCTTCAGTGACTGCAGACTCCAACGTTGCCGGCCTCTGAGTTGCAACTCTAAGCAACAATGTACTATGTTGCAAATAAGAAGCTAAACAAAACACTAGAAACCAGCTTTCAGCCTGCCGGGATCTCAGAGC
>NW_005363247.1:6727607-6730684 GCF_000412655.1 Myotis brandtii
GGGCCTGCCCTCTGCCACCCAGGAGCAGGCCTAAGCCAGCAGGTCGTTATCTCCTGAGGGGTCCCAGACTGCAAGAGGGCACAGGCCGGGCGGGGGGCCCCCCCCCCCCCACCCCCCGAGTGCACAAATTTTTGTGCACCGGGCCTCTAGTTATTAATAATAAAGAATTGAATATAGGACATAACCTATATTAATGTTAATTAATATCAACTATACATTGATACAGGACATAATGTAGTGGGCATTAGAAGACCTTGTGTGAATTCAGCTTTATCCCTTACTTACTCTCAATGTATTTACTGATATACTAGTACCTCTGTGCTGACTACTAGAATTCTAGCAACTAATGCAAGAGAACAGAGCTTTCCATATGGAGCCAACAATGCCATTGACTAGTTGTATCACTAACCTATCTGGACTGCAGTTTCGCCATCATTAAAATAGGAGTACCAATGCTCACCTCTTAGGTTACCATGAAAACCAGATGAGTTAATGCACATGAAAGTATCTGTCTAGTGCCTGGAACATGATAAACATTTAGGAAACATTTCCTGAATGTGAATCAGTGTGTGCAGTCACATTTAACTTCACTAGCCTAGGTTTTTAGTAAAAATAGAAAAACAAAAGTTGTCTTTCTATTTTTGTTTGGAAAATAAATGATAGATACTATCTTACTCACCTCAGGCTGGTAAAACAAAATATCATAGACTGAGTGCATTAAACAACAGAAATTTATTTATCACAGTTCTGAACCCTGGGAGGTCCAAGATCAAGGTGTCTGCAGATTCCTTTCCTGACAAGAGATCTCTTCCTGGCTTATAGATGGCCACCTTCTGGCTGTGTCCTCACAGGGCAAGTAGAGGGGAGGGGGGAGAGAGAAAGAGAGAGAGAGGGAGGGAGGGAGGGGGAGAGAGAGAGAGAGAGAGAGAGAGAGAGAGAGAGAGAGAGATCGAAATCTGGTCTCTTCCTCTGCCTGTATGGACACTAATCCCAACACAAAGGTCTTACCCCTCAAGACCTCATCTAAACCTAATTATCTCCCAATCTACTTACCCCCAAATACCAGGGTGGGGGCTAGGATTTCAACATATGAATTTGGGGAAAGACAAAGATACCAATATTTATATATTCATTGCATGAGAAGATATTGCTTCCTCCTGAGAATCAGCCAAGATGAGTAAATATTATTTTATTTGAATGAACTTTTCAGTGACCATGTGACAAACAATTAATAAAAATAAAAAGCTCTTGAGATGAGTTTGGATTTGCTGGTTATTGCCAGACTCACATCCTGGAATTCGCAGCTTAAATCTGTAAATAAAAGATGGTAAAACTGGTATTATATAACTTTGTCAAATACTGACTAACCTAAGTTTGGTTTTAAAATATTAATTTTAAATGCATTTTAACAATCTTTGTTTATGATAGTGTGCCAATTATTTTGAAGCAACTATTTTTTATTGCTTTGCTTAACTAACTTTACAGTGAAAAGAGATGAAATCAATAAGAGGTAAAGGGGAAGAGAGAATAGGTAATACTTATGTTGAACACATTGAAAACAGTAAATACAATTGTTTTACCAATATAACTTTTACATGCAATGAATAAAAAAGAATTTTAGTTTGGAAATCAGTTGGTCAACTTGAATTAGAGGTGACTCTATTTTACGGTAGTAGACTTGGTGATGTAGGATTGCATTTACCTCAACCAAGGCTTTTATTTTTTTAGTGTTTTTTTATTATTCTTATCATTTATTCTCTCTGGTAGTAAACTGAACAACTAGGAAGACTGAGTGACATGAGTAACTTTTAAGACTATTTCAAATTTTAAAATGCAGTAAAAGGACCCAATAAATCAATTCAGCATACACATTATAAGTACTTCCAGAGTACAAAGATTGTCCTAAGTAGACACAAAGATGAGTCATGCCTGATCTTTGACCTTGCAGAAAGGGAACTATGACACATGCACAAATAACTATTAAATAATAAAGAATGATTCATTTTCTTTAAGGGAAATAAAAGATGATAAAGGGATAGAGAAGGAAGAATTTTTGGCTGGCAGATTGTGGGCAGGGGTGATGTGGGTCAGGAAGTTTCTACAACCAATATAGCTCTTAAGCTAAGCCTTGAAAATTTGATAAGATTTTGTTTGACCAGTGGAGATGAGGAGCAGGAATGCAAAATGCAGAAAAGAGGAAAGAAAAGAAGTAAAAGCACAATAGTAGAAAAGTAAGATCATGGACAACGATCAGCAAATGATCTAGTTTTTCCAGCGTACTTTGGCAAATGTTTGGGGATGGGAGAGCCATATATTATGTAGAAGCAGGATATTGCCATACTTAATTTATACAGTATGCTCAATTTATACAGCATGTCCAAGTAATGGAGAGTCACTATAGTCATTTTTAGGTGTAGAAGTGACATGGTTAGAGCTGTGATTTAGAGATTACACTTAAAGGGCAAAACTAGAAGATGAGAGAGTAGATATGAATTGCAGTGACAAGGAGATAAGTAACAAGGGTCTTAGAGCCTTGGATTCAGGTTGTGACAAAAAGGAAGAGTCTTAAAACCCAAGGGCAAGTGAAACTAACACATATTGAGATCTTATTTTATTGTAGGTGTTTATATATGAGTTTTTGTAATTCTCCCAAGAATCCTAGGAGTTAAATAATATTATCCTTCTTAACAGAGGCTAAGAGAGATTAATAACTTGTTAAGTATGTCTGAATTGAAAGTTCATATTTTTTCTAATGTACCTTCTGCCTTCTTCAGTAAAATTGACAGGACTTGATCATTGATTAATTTTGTGTAACAAGAGAGAGATATGAGTAAAGGGTGACTCTCTGGCTTTGACTATGAGTGACAGAGAGGTTGGAGGTTGAAAGAGAAGTTGGGGTGCTTCACTAAGCTGGAAAAAGTTTAGCTAAATCAGAAAGCAGGTCTAATTAAGCAAGTTTAATATATATATTAGAGGCCCGGTGCACAAAAATTTGTGCACTCGGGGGGGGGGCCCTCAGCCCGGCCTGTGCCCTCTCGCAGTCTGGGACCCCTTGGGAGATAACGACCTGCTGGCTT
>NW_005363247.1:6731183-6735462 GCF_000412655.1 Myotis brandtii
GGCGATGGAAGCTCCCAGCCTCTCCTTTTTTTCTTTTTTTTTTTATTCTGGGATTTATTTACCTTCTATAATTGAAACTTTGTAACCTTGAGAGGTGCTCAGAGCCGGCCAGGGCAAGCGGGAGGGAAGCCTCCTGCTCGCTCCAGCTCCATGGCTGCCAGCCGCCACCTTGGTTGGGTTAATTTGCATATAGTCGCTCTGATTGGCTGGTGGGCGTGGCTTAAGGCATAGCGAAGGTATGGTCGATTTGCATATTTGTCTTTTATTAGTGTAGATATATATTTCTAGAGAAAAAATAGATTTAGGAGGTGGATGATAGTCCAGTTTTAGACACTTAGAGTTTGCATCAATTCAAAAGTTTTTTTTCTATATTCATTGTATCTAATTTCTGTCACCCACTATCTGTTATTCACTCACTCAAACCAGGCTTTTATCCCTACAATTTCACCAAAACTGCTCCTGTGAAGGTCACCAATGTCCACCTCACTGTTAAAGCCAATGGCCAATTCTCTACTCACTCTCAAATTATCAGCAGTATTTGATGCAACTGTGCTCTCTCTCCTCCCTGATAATTTTTGTTTTCATTTTTAAGATATTGTGCTCTCTTGCTTTTCCTTCTACCTCACAGATAAATGTCTTAGTCTCCTTTATTGGTCCATCCTCTCCTCCCCAAACTTGTAATGTTGTAGTGCCCCAGGGCTCAGTCCTCAATACTTTTGTCTCTTCTATCCATGCTCATCCTCTTGGTCATCTCATCCAGAGTCGTGGTTTTAAATACCATCAATGGTCATGTTTTTATTTCTATTCCAATATCACTCCTAAGTCCCAGACTCCTATAATTCAACCCCCTATCCAGCATCTCCACTTAAACATCTAATAGATGCCTCAAATTTAATGTGTCCACATGTAACATCCTGATCTTTCCCATCAAACCTGTTTTACCTACAGTCTTCATCAGTAGTTGCAACTACGGATGGCAACTCCATCCTTCTAGTTGCTCAGGCTAAACCTATCTAATACATCAGGAAATTCTAGGTTCTCTCTTCAAAATAGATCCACAAACTGGCCACCTCTCATCAATACTACTTCTACCATTCTGGTCCAAGCCACTATCATGCCTTGCCCAGATTACTACAATAGCTTTACAGTTGGTTTCTCGGTGCTACCCTTACCTCTATAGCTTATTCTCAGCACAGTAGCCAGAATGATCCTTTAAACATGTGAAATACATTATATCATTCTCTGTTCAAAATTCTCTAATAGCTCCCACATTAAGGATAAAAGCCAAAGTCTCTACAGGGACTGACAAGATCCTACACAATCTAATTTCTCATTTTCTTTTTTTTTTTTTTTTTTTTTTTTTGTTAAAAACACACAAATTTATTTTCCAATAGTTCCTGACTTCAAAAATCTAAAATCAAAAGTGTTGGCCGGAATGTGTTCCTTTTGGAGGCTTCAGAGGATGGTGTGTTACTTTGCCTTTTCCAGCTTCTATAGGCTGCCTTTGTTCCTTGGCTCTTAGGTTCTCGCTTTATCTTTTCTAATTTCTCATTTTCTTTCTGACCTTCTCTCCTACCACTATTCCTTGGATAAACCAGGCACTCTTGTGCCTTAAAATCTTTGCAATGGCTATTCCTCTACCCAAAATGCATTTCTCCCATATTTTTGCTGGGCAAACTCCCTTACATTATTTAAGGCTTTTATAAGTAGTTTCTTCTTAGCAAGGCCAACTTTGATCACCTTCTAGAAGAGAGCCATTAGCTCTCCCATCACCACTCCTGCTAACTTCATTCTTTATTCCCTTTATCCTCTTTCATCTTTTCTTTTTCATAGTGCTTCTCATATACACTCTATTTTTTTTAAGGTTTCTTGTCTGTCTACTGCCACTAAAACATAAAAGCCATGGGAGCTGGTCATTTTATTTTATTCGCTGATGCATCCCAAGCACCTACAACATTGCTTGGTACTTACTAGATAATCAGTAAATAGCCATTGAATAAATGAGATTTTTGCAAACAGACATTCAATTCAAGAAATATTTAGTGAGTATTTAGTATATTCAAGATTCTGAGTAGATCTGGAGCTCAGAAAAAAATGTTAAAAATATATTTCAAAGTCATCAGAATAATTTTAATAGCTGAAATTGTGGAAATATATGTAATACTGGGGCGAAGAAAATTCACAAAGGAAAAGAAAGGCAACTACTGATGAATCTTGGCTAGAAGGAAAAACAGACTCCAGCAATGGATAGATGGAGAGGCTCAGAAATCAGGAGCATGCAACTCAATAGAGAGAAGAAATTTTCATAAATAAGGGGGGTTTTCACTGTGTCAAGGAGAGCAAATAGTAGAGGAGAAAAAGAGCCACAACTAGTATCTAGGTTTGGTGGCTATATTTCAAAGTTACTATGACTTTAAAAAGAACAGTTATTAAAGCAACTTGTGGCCCGGTGCACGAATTCATGCACATTGGAAGTAAATTAATTAGAAGAAATATTTTAATATCGCTTTTTGCCCTTTCTCTCTAATAGAAGTGTCAACCAATTCACGATCGACAATGACAGATTGAAACACAAGCATGTGATTGGCGCCAGTGAGAGCTTTATATGTATTGTGCATGCACGAGTCAACTTAGCCTTTTATATATATAGAATAAACTTGCTTAATTAGACCTGCTTTCTGATGTAGCTAAACTTTACCCAGCCCAGTGAAACACCCCAATTTCTCTTTCAGGTAATTTTCAGCAACACAGCAGTAAATATCAACACAAAGCACACTATTATTGTAGATCACGACGCAGGGAGAAAGGGTAAAATATTTAACTGCAGCAGTGTTTGACTATATTCTGTGCAGTAAGAAAACCTGAAGTCATTTTCAAGGTCCACCATTTCTTACTTCTTTTCAGTCGGGTCAAGTTTCTAAACTTTCTAAATCTCTATTTTCAGGCTAATGAAAAGAAAACAGGATTCCACCAAGTCTCATATCTACCTACTTCAGGACTTCTGTGAGGATCAAATGAGATGAGGCATGGGAAAATGCTTCACAGAGATGGTGGCTCTACTTTTGAGGACATCACGAAAAGATGTTCAAGTACACAACTCTGAATTAAACATGCCAGATTATACTGTTAATGGTGATGATCATCATTCTTTTCCCCAAACCTGTGCTTTACCATGGGATGGAAGAAGACGGTTAAACAAATAATGATACATCAACCAATGAAATGCAGTATTTCATTAAAATAAAAAGTAGGTAAACTGTTAATATTGTATATGGAAATATGTAACAAAATGGTGTTCATTTTAAAAGTGACTGCAAAATATAATGTGCATCTGTTTAAAATTATTAGTTTATTTGAAGTCTGCTTTCATCAAAATATATTTGGTCACTTTGAAGGATATATAAAACATAACATGAAATATAAATTAGAAGAAATTTTAAAAGTCAAAGGAAATAAATTATAACTATGAAAAACATTAATATCTAAGCTAATGAAATTCAGAAGTTAATTAATGAAATAAAGTGTTATGTTCCCTGAGTTGTTTTTTCTGTAAAGTCAAGTGCAAAATAAAAATATTTTTCAGCCCTGACTGGTTTGGCTCAGTGGATAGAGTGTCGGCCTGTGACTAAAGGGCCCCAGGTTCGATTCTGGTCAAGGGCATGTACCTTGGTTGCTGGTACATCCCCAGTAGGAGGTGTGCAGGAGGCAGCTGCTTAATGTTTCTCTCTCATTGATGTTTCTAACTCTCTATCCCTCTCCCTTCCTCTCTGTAAAAAATCAATAAAATATATTTTTTTTAAATATTTTTCAGGCACAGTTCATGGAAAATGCCCCAAATAGCTTTATGAAGGAAGTTGTTTCTCTGAGATAAAAGATGTGCTCTGAGCTCATAGGACTAGTGTTTCTGGGGTATATTCTTTGAATATCAGAAAACTAAGGACATTGTTGTAAGCATGATTCTTTGGGTGTTGGTCCCTTCTTTTTTAATGTAAATTCAATCAATATAAATTAAACAAACATGAGAATCCAATCTACACTAATAAAAGAGAAACATGGTAATTAGCGTACGACCGCTACCCTTCCCATTGGCTAATCAGTGAGTATATGCAAATTAACTGTCAGCCAAGATGGCGGCCGGCAGCCAGGCAGCTGGAAGCAAATGAGGCTTGCTTGCTGCGGACTCCAACGTTCCCCGCCTCACTTGCCGGCCTCTCAGCTGCAACTCTAAGCAACTATGTACTATGTTGCAAATAAGAAGCTAAACAAAACCCCAGAAACC
>NW_005363247.1:6736911-6751550 GCF_000412655.1 Myotis brandtii
TTTGTGCACCGGGCCTCTAGTATATTACATAAAACACTACTCCCGTCTTCCTCTCTTAAAAACAAAAGAAAAAAACAAGCTCTAGGCCTGGTCAGTTTGGCTCTGTGGTTAGTGCGTTGGCCTGTGGACTAAAGGGTCTTGGGTTCGATTCCCTATCAAGGGCACATTCCTTGATTGCAGCTTCAATCCCTGGCCCTGGTCAGGGTGTTAGTGGGAAGCAACCAATTGAAGTGTCTCTCATCAATGTGTCTCTCTCTCTCTCTCTCTCTCTCTCTCTCTCTCTCTCCCCCCTCCCTTCTAGTCTCTCTAAAAAATGAATAGGAAAAATAGCCTCAAGTGAGGATTTTTTAAAAGTTCTCAATTATGATTAGTGTCTGCTTTGTACTTTGGAGATAATTATTCCCCCATTGCTGAAACAAGCTTTTCCTGATTCTAACAAAGCAGGGCACATTTAGAGGTAAATAACAATTGTCTCAGCAAATCACATTAAGTGCTAAATTTATCTGAATAATCCAAAACAACTAACAGGAAATAAATGTTTTTAGCTCTTAAGAAACTAGAATTCTCAATACCTCAGCAAAGTACTTTAACCCAATGAAAGGGTTCCAGAAAAGTGAGACTAAAATATATATCACTACAACCTGGCATATATTCCATACTAATTGCATTTTAGTCAAATTAAGTACAAGAAGAAAATGACTCAAAGCTTCTAATATATTTAACTATCTATAAGATCACTAAGTCCCCTCAGGTTTGTTTCTTGCTTTTAATAAATTAGTATCTTTTTTCTTTGTAGAAGCCAGTTTGGCTCCTGGGAGGCCTGAGGAGAGAACAAAGGCCAGTGAGAAAGTTCAGCATCTTCCATATATAAATCCTCTGATGCCAAGGAAGCAACAAAGAAAGGAGAGCAGCAGTGACTCAGGTCCAAACAAGGACTTCAGAGAGCGAACCCAGCAGGAAAGACAGGATGCACAGGTATGGCCCCATTCAGCTAGAGGTCAACCGGCCTCATGTAAGATGGTCCAATCTGCCTGATGACATAATCCCCAACCAGCATCACTTGCAGTTCATTTCTAAATCACAAACACCATAGGAGACTGAATCCATTGATACCAGTCTCAGGAATATCCCTGAATACCAACCTGCTAACCATTTATATCTGCTTGAGTTTCCTGGACTTTTTCAATTGTAGACTATCCCTTTTTTTCTTGTCTTTTAAGGGGCTTTTTTTTTCTGGCATCAGATTAGCAGCCTTCCTTTCCATGACATTTTAAATATATGATGTCTACTATAGTTAATATGAAAAATGCTTATGAGAAATCTATGGTTTAATTTCTAACCTCTGTATAAAAGTGCAGGTTGAATTCATTATTATTATTCTAAATGTTATAATTTTTAAGGTTTTGTTAGAGTTTAATTTCCAGGAGGCCGGAACCAGGAGGGCAGGGACCATGTCTATTTTGTTCTCCATGGTATAGACATCACTTAGCAGAGTGTTGATAGGACAGTGGCTCAACGTTTAGATTCCCCAGTGTTGGGTCCACTCCAGCCTGAGACATCAAGACAGAGTATGAGACTGTGCAAATCAATCACCTGCCTTTCATCCTGTCGGCACAGTGCAGGCAACTGAGCAATGTGGACAGAACTAGGCTTTGGGGACAGGCAGAGCTGGCCTTAAGATAGCTTCTGTCACACACTAATGTGATCAAAAAAAGTCCAAGACTCTCACTTTCTGGGATTAGGCTTTCTTTGACTATTTAAATAAAATGACATACTCTGAGAGAGGTCCAATACCTCTCCAATATTTCTGAGAATTTTAGGAGAGACCTTCAAGTTTCCATTCTTTCTTGCTTTAAATTCTTGCTCTGAGTTCAATTTTCAACTCCCACTTGTACCTTCTCTCCTGTAACTACTCTCCTTTCTCTTCCTCAGTTCACCCTAAACATGAGCCACACAACCAAAGCCCTAGCAACACAAGACTCTTAAGTGTAACAAGGTTTTACTACGTTTTGACTGCAACCAAGAATAATCGAACATAGTGCAAACTACAGCTTTGAATTTAATGCAGATCTCACATGCTTTGACCAATCAGATGATCTTTTCTTCCTCAGATTCTGATTTGCTACTAGGTGCCTGGCCATATTTGGTCTCCCTGCAGTCTCTCCTTTCTCTTCACTCCTCTGTCATCCAGAAATCCTGTCTTCCTCTCCAGTCACTAGGATCAACCTAAAAATTTGTTACTTTATTATGCAGAGCCATTCCATTTCTCAAAATTCATCTTAGACTGGCTGTTAGTTCCTTTACAATCAGTAAAATTTCATCTTAGACTGCTGGTTGGTTCCTTTACAACAGAACAAGCTCTCTTCCCTGGAAATGAAACATATTGCTGTCTTGGAATGTTAATGCAATGACTGTAGTCATCTTTTTGAACAGTATTTTTTTTTCTTTCCATGATCATAGCCACACGATTGTGTGCAAGCCAATTAATTTTCTGATCCTCAGTTTCTTTTCCTACTTCATTTAGTTGTTATGACAATTAAATGTAAAAGCCCAGCCTGACACTTGCCAAGTGATAGCCGCTAACATTATTAGTCATTGGGAATTTCCCTTGGAAAGGGTAATTAATAACGGAACCACCTGAGCAGTATTAGCCAATACCCCCAGCCAGGAGCTGGAGTGCCAGGCTGAGGCTGAGGGTACCACACTCTGGCACCAGGAACTGCATTTCCTGGTCCCTTGGATGTCACATTTTCTGGCAAATACTAGTTAGAAATTTTAGGCAAATCGGCACTTTCAAGAACTATAAATATCACCACCACCTCCCAACAGCAGGGATGGTGTTCTATCTTGCTTATGTTGTTTACTTCTTTCTCTCAGAGAAGAGAACCGAGCTGGACAGAGGCCCAGCTATGTGCTACACGCTTCTGCAATCCCCTGCCTACCATTGTATGTCTGCTCTGAGAATAAACTGCAGTCACAGTTTAACAAGGATTTTAATTTCCCAACGAAACAAAAGCTATACCATAGACAATCTAGAAATCATCTCCACTGACAGATTAGTTCATGTCAGTTAATGTCAATAAAAAAGGAGCCAAATTTAAGGTGAATAATAGGGACTTGAATCAGATCTCATCAACCTGCTCTTTGTTCCAAGGTTATCCTCACATCACAGTGACCCAAGATTTTCTTTGGACAAAGATGTTGTTCTCTCCCTTCTCCCCCTTCTCTCCCTTCTCTTCTCCTTTTTCTTCTTTAACTTCCTCTCTCTCTCATATCTTTTTTATACATTCCAGGATGATTTTTATTCTTACAGGCCTTCCTCTGAACCATAACATAGGCACTTACTTAAAAGGGAGATGACCTAAGTATCTTTGGCTTTGTGGCACTGTCCTGGGCACCCGCTACATGCCAGGCTCTCTGCTGTGTGCTTTCCATGCATCATCACTTTACATGCATAACCTCAATTTCTTCCCCAGCAACACAATGAGCTAGATGGTCTACTCATTTTAAAGACAGAAGACATACTCAGAGAAGGTAAGGTACTTGAGCAGGGTCCAAGTCAAGTCTCCTGGTTTTCACCACATTCTCTAGAACACCAGAGGCTGACATGACCTGAGCCTTTGCTCTACAATTTACAATGAATGTACATCAGCTCAAAGGAGATTCCTACTTATAATGAAAGAACTCTACACTTCTGAGTGTGAAACTGTTCACAGTCTACATGTATTTCCAAATACATTCATCTCTACCTAACTGGGGATAATGTGGCATTCTTGTGGAATGCTGGAATAACCCACCAATTCTGGCTAATTTGATAAGTTATAAGGTGCTATCTGGTACTACATGGGCAATTAACATATTTAGAGTCCTAGGAACTACTTCAGCAATGGAGTAATCAATCATTCCCAGCCTCTGTTCTTTCCAGTTCAGCCTACATCATGGTGCCTTTTACTGTTTTAATTCCCTACTCCATTTCATGCCTTAAAAATTACCTTTCTCCCTCTGAAGTGCCTCTGCTTAACATTCAAGGCCATGTACAATCTAGCCCCAGTGCAATATTTCAGCTTCATCTTCCACCAGCCCCCACACCTGGATAGCTTTTCAGTCAAGTGAAACCATTCAAGGTGCCACTCACATGACCTTTGCTCTACAATTTATAATGAATGTCTCAGTTCAGAGTGGCATGGAGAGTACATTTATCTTCAATAAAAAGCAACAGAATGTTACCACAATGAGACACCACTTATTCCTACTAGGGTGGCTATAACAAAAAATGGTAAATAACAAGTATTGGCAAGGATACAGAGAAACTGGAGCCCTCATGAATTGTTAGCAGGAAAGTAAAATGGTATAGCCACTACGAAAACAGTGTGGTGGTTTTTCAAATGGTTAAACATAAAACTACCATGTGTTTCAGCAATTTTACTCTGAAATATATATATAAACTAGTTGAAAGGAGGGACTTGAACAGATATCTGTATACAAACATTCATAGCAGCATTACTCACAATAGCCAAATGGTGGAAACAACCAAATGTCCATCAATGAATGAATGAATAAACAAAATGTGGTATATACAAACAATGGGAGTCAGCCATAAGAAAGAATGAAATTTGTGCTACAAAATGGATACACTTTAAAAGCATTACACTTACCTTAATCAATAAAGAAAAATAAATAAATAAATAAATAAATAAATAATAAAAGCATTACACTTATTATAATAAGCCAGGCATGAAAGGCCATGTATTTAATTATTTAATTTATATGAAATGTCTGGAATAAGCAAATCCATAGAGACATATACCAGATTAGTGGTTTCCAGGGGCTGGGATCAGGGGAATGGAGAGTGACTGCTTAATGGGTATCGAGTTTCCTTTTGGGGTGATGAAAATGTTCTGGAACTAGATAGTGCTGATGGGTGCACAACATTATAAATGTACTAAATGCCGCTGAATTGTACATTTTAAAATGGTTAAAATGATAAATTATATGCTATGTGTATTTTATTACAATAAAAATTTTAAAAGTCTTTAGAAATGATTTCTAGACACTGCTCTATTTACACAGTAACTCACTTATCCAAGAATACTTGCCTTGAGGAGAAATGCACTCCGAGCCTAATGCAACTAATGTTTATTTGAAGTTGATAAAAACAAAACAGTACCATCAACTAATGTCAAAGCAAAAGAACTAGTTCCTCTTTTTTTGTTATTAAAACTCTAGACATGCCCGGCTGACGTGGTTCAGTGGTTGAACGTCAACCTATGAACCAGGAGGTCACAGTTCGAGTCCCAGTCAGGGCACATGCCCAAGTTGTGGGCTCAATCCCCAGTGTGGTGCGTGCAGGAAGCAGCCGATCAATTATTCTCTCTCATCATTGATGTTTCTCTCTCTCTCTCCCTCTCTCTCTGAAATAAATAAAAATATATATATACTAGAGGCCCAGTGCACAAATTTGTGCACGGGTGGGGTCCCTCGGCCTGGCCAGCGATCAGGGCTGATCAGGGCTGTCTCACTCAGTCCTGATTGGGACCAAGGGAGGTTGGCCCGCCAGCCCTGATGGGGGTCGATCGGGGCCCACCAGCCAGCTAGGGACCACAGGAGGGCTCCAGGGCGTGTCTGGCCCTCTCGCCCAGTCCCGATCAGCTGGACCCCAGCAGCAAACTAACCTACTGGTTGGGGAGTCTATTTCTGGTGGTCAGTGCGCATCTCAGCCACTGCTTGAGCAGTCGACTAATCAGTCGGACACTTAGCATATTACCTTTTTATTATATAGGACTAGAGGCCCGGTGCATGAAATTCATGCACTGGGGAGGTGGGGGGGTCCCTCAGCCTGGATTGCAAGAGGGCGCAGGCCAGGCCAAGGGACCCCACCAGTGCATGATCGGGACCGGGGAGGGACTGCGAGAGGGACCGCGGGAGGGCTCCAGGGCGTGTCTGGCCCTCTCGCCCAGTCCCGATCAGCTGGACCCCAGCAGCAAGCTAACCTACCGGTAGGAGTGTCTGCCCACTGATAGTCAGTGCATGTCATAGTGACTGGTCAACCGGTTGACTGTCTGCCCCCTGGTGGTCAGTGCACGTCATAGCGAGCAGCTGAGCGGCCTTAGCATATCATTAGCATATTATGCTTTGATTGGTTGAATGGCCAACCAAACGACCAGACACTTAGCATATTAGGCTTTTATTTATATAGGATATTTAAAAACAAACAAACAAAAAACTCTAGGCATAATGTATGACATGGTATATGGCTAAGAATTGGGTAGTACTAATATATCTTGAGAAATTTATCAAATTGGTCAAGGTGTACTAGATCCAAATCAAGTCAATAAATAATCATCCATGAGAAATACCCAAAGGTTTTTAAGATTTTTTTTTTTTGATGGAGAATATTCCTTTATATCACACGTGTATGGTTACAAAGAACTGTTGTTCACATGATCTCATTATATCCCCGGACCAATCTGTAAAGCTGAACACTTGTCACATTTCGAGAGGAACTGCTGCTCAGAGTCAATGATCTCACCTCTGGCCACAATTCCTTGGTTAGTTTTTGGGGAGACTACCTTCCTTACCCCTCCCCGCCGATTCCTTCTCAGGAAAGGCCTTTTCTCCTATTTCCTCTTCAATACAGATGCTCGGGGCCCCTCCTCTTCTCCTGCTCTACCCTCGTTGGATCAGCGGTCGCCAACCTGCGGTCCGCGTACCACTGGTGGTCCGTGAGGTCCGAAAGGTTGGCGACCGCTGCGCTAGATGACCTCATCCTCTCAGGGTTCTGGCCACCACATGTAGACTGACAGCTGCCAGTTCTACTTTGCAGCCCCAATCTTCTCCTTGAGACCTGACCCATATACACTCCTGCTTAAGTCCCACACAGGAGCACTCCCAGCCGTCCAGGCCTGGAGAGAACGCTGGGGGGCGGGGGCTGCTGGGGGGAGGAGGCCGGGGGCACCGAGCACAGGGGAGAGCCACTGGAGTGCAGAGGTATGTGCATCCTCCACAGTCAGCACTATTTTTCAATATTTTGATTCCTATTTTAAACCTTTTTAAACATGATCTTAATTTCAAGTTGCTTCAAATTTTTATTTGAAAGCGAGACGTTTACAATAAAAGTCTGAATGATGCTCCCAAGATCCCACGTGGCAGACAAGCCACGTACATTTAGTCTGATTTTACAATCCACTCACTTGCTGGTTTGTTCAGCGACGGAGCACGCTTATGTCAGGCATCATGCAAGGCTCTGGGCGTAGCACTAATTAAGACAGAGTCCCTCCAGGAGCTCACAGTCTCATGGTAACTCGAGTGAGCTGAGGCACAGGGTGGTACGTGTTTTACCAGTGAGGTAGACATAGCTAGGTACTTGGAAAAGGGGCTGGAGCGGGAGAGAGGGCAGGGGACAACTAATGCCTAAATGCACCCCTCTGAGCGAGGAGCAAGGCTGCACACGGAAACATCACAAAGCTGCTGGCAAAAAGCTTAGAACAGCTTCCAGCTGTCACCGTCATCGAACTCCTGTCTCACACTCTTTAAGCCACTACCTGATGGTATCTCCACACTTGTCCCTGAAGGTGTGAGGCATGCCACCCGTCTGCTCGGACAGTAGCTGTAGGTCACCTGGACCCCATTCCACCACTGGGAATCATACTGAAAGTCTTTAATTAAACCCATGATCTTTAAGTTCAGAAGATGCTAATAAGTTACAGATACCACATAAGTTAGAGGATCTGTTAATTTCCATATATACATTATTTTGGCTATACAATGGCGAAGAAACTCACTGAGACACACATAAGCGATCTAAGCATTATACAGATATATACAGACATCACACTTAGATGGCGTGTGCACGCCCACCCACTGCACAGCAGCTAATGCAGACGTGAACTCGTGTAAGGCAACTGCTTTTGTGATGACAATACATGATTCTTGAAGGGAGGGCAGAGTCCACACAGGACTGACCGTTTCGGGTTAGTGATACTCTTTGCGGAAGGTAGTAGGCAGGATATCTAGTTCACTGACAAAAAACAGTGAGTTATAAAAAGAGTTGCTTCTGAATGTGGAAACCATAATAATCCCAGAATCTAAGTAGTGAGCCACTCAAAGACACTACTGGCCTTGACTGTGGAGGGACTTCACAATGACTGATCGCTGAGGATCAAACTCGATGCGTAATCATCCAAGCAACGCTCCAAAGCCACTCAACACACGGGGCTCAAATCCCGTCAGTCACTCACTTCACTTTGCTGTGAGGATTTTCTTCTTTGTCAGGTGTTTCTGAATGTCTGCTTTTCTTAGACGCCGAGGGTCCTGTCCCTTCAGAGCCCTTCCTGCCAGAGCGACCCTGCTCCACTTAACACAGGTAGACGTGGATGGGCCCCTTGTTGCTCCATATGTGCACCGTGATGGAGTCTTCTCTGGGGGCTGGGACAACCAGTCTGGTCTCTGCCGGAGCTTTCACCGCGATGACAATCTGCTCGTGGAAGGCTCGGATGCTGTGGATGTCTTGGTACGTCACATTCGCGAGCCTTTCATTGTCTTTGTCATCCATCAACTCGAACAGCTGCTGGGCACAATCCTTGATCAACTCGTCCAGAGCCTCTTCCATGGCCAACAGGTCGGACAGCTCCTCCCGCAGCTTCTTCTGTTGGGGCTCTGCTCCGAAATTGTTGAGATCGGATCCTATCCATCGAATGTGGTTCTTCGATTTTTTTTCAACCAGGTCGATCCCATCTAAGACATTGGTGATGTCATACACTCTTCGTTTCCGGACTCCCAGTTTTGTTGGAACCTTGTTTAAGTCAAGAATACCCCCAGGAGCATTTCTGACAAGATCCATAAATTTCCGAGTTAAATACACCAGTGATACATCAAACCGAGGTGTCTTCACTTTTAGAGTTTTTCTCATGGACACATACTGTACATTATCTTCTAAATTAGTCATTATTTTTGATGGCAGCAGGCCCTCCACGTTGATGGGGTCTCGGCACAGGCGGCGCACCGACTCCTCCGCCTGGTCCACGAGCTCGCTGGCCCTACATGAGCCCCATTTGTAAAACGGGAATGACAGAATAATCTGTCCTGCCTACTTCAGGAGGTTGCTCTGAAGATTAAAACGAGATTATATCGCAGATTCTTACAGTCTCAGGAATTAACAGCACCGGCACCTCTGGAATAGATGAATGGGACCCTGGCCAGAGAAAGACTGCCTGGAAGTCTCCTTAAGAAGTTAGGGCTCGTGGTCCTCGCTTTCCCCATTCTGCGCAGGCCAGCTTCTCGATCTCTCGCACACCAGCAGAAGGCAACGCAGAACCCACCCAAGCAAGCGGATAGTGAAAAGGCCTTGATGGCATGGACACTAGACTCTACAGAATGCTACCTGTTTTACTGACAAGTATTTTATCACCTGTGCCTATAACAATGTCCGACACATAGGAGGCACTTGGTAAATATTTGAGCTTCAGATACAACATTATCCCTAGGCTTTTCAATTACATGGGCCAATCATTTTTTTTTAATGACTAAGCCATTTGAAGTCTGATTTCAGTCATTTGCAACTAAGGTTCTAACTGAAATACCACCCTGCTAAATAAATCCACCTTCCCCAAAATCCCAACAAAACAAAACATTCCTGGGGTATTCCTTCCCCAGTAAAGCCTGTGCTCATAAGGGAGCACAATATTCCACCTGCCCTTGGACTAGGTGAAGTAAAGCCAAGTGCAGTTGTCTGTGACTTAAATTAGAAACCAAATGATAGCTCTTTACTACCTTGTCTTTACTTACAGCTAATCCAATGCACTCTCTTCATACCAGCTTCCCTTATGATTATTCAATTGACTTTCTCAGGAGACTGTTAGAGAAAAAAATCTCACCCTACAAGATGAGCAGAGAGTTGGTGTTCTTCTGCTACTATAGGGGAGGGAGCAGAGACCACATGTGGATGCCCAGCTCCATACAAAGGGCTGAAGAGTTCTTAAGAGCTGGGATGGGGCGGGTGGGGGGTGTCATAGGCCACCTGTGTTTGCTAATTGGCCTTACCCAAAGGAAAAGTAAACTTTTCTCACACCTTCAAAATGGGAGCAAGATGCCAGAGAAAGTTAGGCTCCTGCCCTCCTACAGAGACTGGGAGAGATGGGGTCTATCACCTTCAGCAATTACATTTCAGAGGGAAGGCTCCCAGGTTCTTGAGAAAGGCATTCCTGGGCATAAAACCTTCAAGAGGCTTTTTAAAAGATTTACTTCTCAAAGGGACAGAGAAAGAATTTACAACGACACATTTTCTAAAGTAAATGCTCTAGAAATAGGGAGGTCAGAGGCCTAGAGTCAGGAAGAAGCCTGTCTAACATTTAGTCAAGCTAAGGGAACTTTAAGGCCATCTTGGTTAAGGCCTATGAGAAAACAACAGCAAACTGATTTTTTATTTTTTTTTACAACTTACAAAACATCTGTCAAAGTGGTCTAATTTCACTGGATTTCTTTTTAAGAAGAATAAAAACCCTTAATTATTCAGGAAAAATTTATGGGCAGAGTTAACCTCATGTTCAGCAAAAGAACTTATATTCCCCTGTCCGATGCCATTAGTTTTCTTGGGATGCCATGAAATCTGTACTGAGTAGAGTAGACAACCTCTCACAGAAATTTCCCCTGAGTTCAAACACTGGCTGCTATGACCTGAATACAACAATTTTGTAGTGTTACCAACACAAAGGGAAAGGTTCAGTAATAGAAATCAAATAAAGCCCTTTTATTGCAGTCATTTAGAAACTTATTTGGTGGGGGGAGGGAGGGCTAATGAAATGTACAAGCCATATTAAAGAGAAAACAGAAGTAAGGAGTTGAAGGAAAATCTCACTCTTCTCTCAAGCTATGAAGCCCCTCCTGGATTTCCTTCCCTTCCTACCAGACCCCTCAGTCAATCAACCCAATGATATCTTCCAGCTTCCTAAATGTATTTACCTACTTGACCTTGTACCTTAACCCTACCCTAACAATCCCTAAACTTGGATCTTTTCAACAATTTACTTTCTCTGCCATTACTGTTGCCACGTTTAATTTTATTGGAGAGATCTCACAACTTTTATCTACTGGAAGCATTACATATGTAAAGTTTCTACAGACAGAATAATGCCCCCACAAAGATGCTCACATCCCAACCCCCAGAATCTGGGAATATGTGACCTTACTTTTGTTAGGTTAGGTGGCTCAGGAGGCGGCATAGGAAATAAAGACAGTCCAGTGAATCAGAAAAAAAAAGAAAAGGAAAAGGTTTATTTCTGCGTCCCCGGGAGACCCACGGACCCCAAAGACAGGGCACGTGGATTCACGCCAACAGGGAGGGGGGCGCTTTTTTTATACTGCAGTTGGGTGAGGGGCGGGGACATGAGCTGAGGTATTCAGCTGAGGAAGTTTCAGCTGCAGGGGGTCAGCAAGGTATTCAGGAAGGAGTCAGTATCTGTGTCTGGCATGCTGATATGTTAGAAATGCCAGGGAGAGTCCATTATCTCATCACATGTCTGCATGTATCCGATCCTGGGCTCTCTCCGACCTAACAACTTTCAAGTGTGATTAAGTTAAAAGTCTTAAAATTGGGAGATTATCTTGGATTATCCAAGTGGACCTAAGGGACAAAATCAAAAGAAAAGATGTGACAACAGAAGCAAAGAGATGGAGTGATGTGCTTTGAAGATGAAGGAAGGGGTCACGAGCCAAACAGTGCAGGTGTTTGCTAGAAGATGGAAAAAGCAAGGAAGCAAATTCTCCCCTGGATCCTCCAGAAGAAACACAGCCCTGCAGATACCTTGAGTCTAGTTAGCCCCATAAAATTTAGCTCAGACTTCTGACCTCTTGCACTGTAAGATAATAAATATGTGACTTTCCCAGGTGGCTGCCAAAGATGGCAGAGAGGTAGGTCCCGCTGCTCAATGACTGATGCCATCTCCTGGCCACCAGGGGCCATCATGAGCAAGCAGGTACTTTTGGGCCAGAAGATGGTGGCCGTGTACTATAAGGGCATCAGCGTTTCTGGCAATTTCTACAAAAACAAAGGCAGACCATTCAAGGTGCGCTGCCCCTCAAGACCAAGGGAAGCCAGGCTGCCCTGGACCCCCTGCGTGTCTGATGGGATCCTGTTGCCCTATGATGGGAAAAAAGCAGGTGGTGCGTTCTGGTGCCCTCAAGGTTGTGCACCTAAACACTATGTAAAAATTTGCATATCTGGGAAGCCACGAGGTTGGCTGGAAGTATCAGTTGGTGACAGCCACCCTAGAAGAGAAGAGGAAGGAGAAGGCCAAGATCCATTACTGGAAGAAAAAAAACAGGTCATGAGACTATGGGAACAGAACAAAAAGAACATGGAGAAGAAAACAGACCTATACTCAGAGCCCCTGACGACTCACAAACTCCTGGACTGTACCCAATAGACCTTTTATTCTTTATGCTTCGCCTGGCCTGGCCTGCCCTTCCACAGTGAAGTGGAAAAAATGAAGAGGGGAACGTGCCATGAAGTCATAGCAGAGTGAAGGAGAGAACAAATCTGGATGGAGAAATATACTATACAGGCTGGATTAGAGTCCCAGGGGCACCACAGTGAAAGGATTCAGTCCAGGTCCAGAGCTGGATCCCCTATAACTCTGTCAAGCACAGTTTCTCTTGCTCAGGTGAACAAACAGGCCATTCTCTCACAGCAGAATGTGGCTGGCCCCGCCAGGCTTTCCATTCAGTGGTGAGGGCGCCATCCGTCTACTTAATGGACTACATTCTGAAAATAGTTTATGCTTAGATGCCTACAACAAACCAACATTTCCAACTAAAGCAGCAATGAGTTAACAATACTGAGTTAATTATTTCAAATGATGATTTTTCTCTTAAGATATATTCACTTTGGACCACATATAACCAAAAATCTGCAAACCATGTTTTCCAAAATTATGAATACTAACATTTCTATATTCTACTTATAGGGTGAAATTGTTAAAGGCATGATCTTTGGAATAAGACTGTGTGGTATCCAGAATTGTGCCCCACCCCCCAAAAAATTGCTGATGGGAATTAACTTTGCTCATCAGCTGACCTTACAATACAGAGATCATCCTGAATTATGTTATCAAAAGGGTCCCTTAAGTATACAAGTGAGGCAAGTGGGGAGGTGAGAGTGATGCAACACCATGAAAAGGACTCAGCTTGCCTTTGCTGGCTTTGAAGGTGGAGGAAGGGGGCCAGGAGTCCGGAAGGCAGGCAACCTCTAGAAGCTGGAAAAGGCAAGGAAATGGATTCTCCCCTTGAGCTTCCAGAAAGGAATACAGTCCTGCTCTACCTTGATTTTAACCCAGGTAAACCTTTGTCAGACTTGTGACCTCTAGAAACATCAGATACTAAATTTTTGTTGGTTAAGATGCTAAATTTGGGACCATTTGCTTTGGCAGCAATAGAAAATTACATGGGTCAATTTCTGACTATCATTCAGCACCGGTAGGAGTTTGAGAAAATTACTTAACATTTCTATTCCTATTTATTTATCTGTAAAATGAGATTAGCAATACTATCTACTTGAGGGTGAAATAATATTTAAAACAATGCCAGATGCATATTAAGTACTCAATAAATGTTAAATGCTGTTATTGTAATGTTATTGTTGTTTTGTATTTACCTTCCTCTTTGATGTTTATCATGATTTGACCTAAGAACTGTATGTGAAATGTATGGGGTTTTTAAAAATTCATTTAAGCAGCACAAGAAAAACGCCTGCTAACTTTTAATAGCTTTAAAGTCCTGAACTGCCTGGAGTACCTTCTTAGGATGTTTTGTTTTTAGCTTTGAACACCTAAATCATCTTGCTTATTTCTAACTTGCTAGGACAAGCTGTTCTACACCATTTTTTAAAAGAACGTTTTTACTTCTTGAGGACTTAATTACAGTGCTGCTGGTTTATGAGTCTGCATTGTAAACTAAGACCTTGAAATAAACAGGCATTTCAGTTCTTGATACAACTGAGTGAAAGTGTGTTCTCTGATTAGCTTGTTGGCAAGGAGGTCACCGTGACAATGGGATAAAATTAGTCACACTTGCCAATGACCTCATACTTAGTACAGATGTGGCCTTTTCTGAACCTTTCTTTCTGAAACGTATTGTGTTGGCTATATTTGGTGTGTTTATTGTACATCTAGCCATTTAATTTGGTAAATGTAATAAGTGTTTGCAGTATTTGATTAACTTAAATAATTTACATTTTCACAAAAGTTTTGTTAGACACATAAAACATAAAGTCTTTTTTATTTTTAATAGTTTCTGGGATCCTCTGAGATATCCCACATCTAAGCAATATTCATCTTTATGCCTACAAAGAGTGAAGAGTCCTATATTATTAATAACTATACTCTCAATAGTTATTAATAATAGAAATGTCTTTTATTGTTACTGACAGCAACATACATTTGAAAGTATAAAAGAGCACTGTTTAGAAAAGAGGTTTTAGTAACTCACCACATCTGTGCTAGTTCCAATCGCTGACGAAAGAGAATAGATTGAGCTTCCTTATGTGCCACTCACTCATTGATTTATTCATTCTTTCAACAAATATTTATTAAGCTGTGTAATGTTCTAGGAATTATGAAACTCCTTCAAAAATAAATCATGTATTGTTT
>NW_005363247.1:6751751-6761965 GCF_000412655.1 Myotis brandtii
ATATTCCAATTGATTTTAAAACCCACAAAATTCACAATAGTGCTGCCTCTGGGGAAGGTAGAGAGGTGGGCTGGGAAAAGAATGTGCAGGTAGCTGCAATGGTGTGGGCAGTGTAGGATTTCTGTGTTGGGTGTTAAGTCTTCAGATGTTGGTTCTATTATAATCTTTTATAATATACATACACTTTATTTACAGTCATTTTATGTGTCAAATATTCATTTTAAAATGGAACAACCAATTTATGCCTTAAGGAGGTTGTAGTCTTGTATGCTCTCCACAACTCGACTATTTCTTATATTTTGCACTGTAACCATAGCCTCTCAGCCCTCAATTCTTAAGAGTGTTGCCTCTTTCTTTAGGGAAAACAAAAGCTATATGCATCTAATTTTTTAAAAAAAAAATCCTTGATTAACATTATTATGAACTTACATGTGATTGCTTGTCCATATTCAAAGACCTGAGGATCATCACTGTCTAATGAGAAGAACAATGGGTATACTTGCTTGTTTCCTGCTTGTTTTCTGCTAGTTGAGCTTAAGGTCAGGTAGAGTCAGCCCCAGCACATTTCATGTATAATATAGTGTGAAATAGTTGAAAGTCAAGTTTCTAAACCCAGTTCTAGTAGTAAGTCATTGCGTGACCTTATGTAAGCAACAAAATTCTCTATATTTTATTTATTTATTTATTTATTTGTTTGTTTATATTATTTAATTTGTTGCAGTGACATTGGTTAATAAGGCTAAATAGGTTTCAGGTGTGCATCTCTATGACACATAATTTGTATACTACATTGTGTACCCATCACCCAAAGTCAAATCATCTTCTGTCATCATATATTTGGCTCCCTTTACCACCTTCCACCCTGCTTCCCTAGAGGAATATTGTTGTCTGGTGTGTGTGTGTGTGTGTGTGTGTGTGTGTGTGTGTGTGTGTGCATACACATACATGACATATTACTATGAGGACTCACAAGGATCTATTATTCTGGTGACATCTGAGGAGGGAAAGTTGGAGACTCAAAGACAGAGGGAGATTCCCTGGGAATCCTTCTGTACCTTTCAAATTTTGAACCATCAAACATATCTCCTATTTGATAAAGAAAGAATAGATGGATGAATGAATCACAACATCTGGCATAAAATACGTGTTCAAAAATGCATAGCTTTCATCCCTGGCTGGTGTGGCTCACTTGGTAAGAGCCTTTTCCTGTGCACCAGAAGGTTATAGGTTTGATTCCCAGTCAGGGCACATACCTGGGTTTTGGTTCAATCCCTGGTCAGGATGATCAACAGGTGTATCTCTCTCACGTAGATGTGTTTCTCTCTCTACCTCTCTCTTCTATCTTTCCTCTCTAAAAATCAAGCAAACAAAAATTCTTAGTTTTTATTCTTTGCCAACCCCATCTAAATTATTTTAAAACTAAATATATTCATTTTAACCCTTTACTAATTTCTCCAATAATTTCAAATATTTGATTTCCTCATTTAAACAAAATAAACAGTAGCCCTTGCCAGTTTGGCTCAGTGGATAGATCATCAGCCTGCAGACCCCAGGGTCCCAGGTTTGATTCCTGTCAAGGGCACGTACCTCAGTTGCAGGCTCTTCCCTGGCCCGGGCCCTGGTCAGGGCATGTGCAGGAGGCAACCAATTGATGTGTTTCTCTCACATTGATATTTCTCTCTGTCTTTTCCTCTCTCTTCCACTCTCTCTAAAAATCAATGGAAAAATATCCTCGGGTAAGGATTAAAAATAATAAAAAAATAAAATAAACAGGAAATCTGCCAGTTTTTTAAATCCATATTTTCCTATGGCATCAATTGCAGAAAATAAAACAGAATCCTGTATCTTTCAGCAGGTTCTGAATACACACACACACACACACACACACACACACACACACACACACACAATTGACCCGGCACGTGAAATTGCGTGAGATCTGGGACCCCGGGGCTCCTCGATGATTGCCCCAAAGAGGTAGGCCGGAGCTGGGGGTCCCGCCTCCTCGGCGCACACGCAGCATCAAGTCCTTGCCCACCAACGAGCGGCTCATCACACACGCAGTCCCACCCACCTGTGTGTGCCCACTGCGCACGCAGCCTCCTTGTGATGGCGTGAGGGCGTGACGACCACTTAGGCTATTATTAGTATAGATATATAGCCCATTTCAAACCCAAACTGAACTCAAGGACATTAGAAATGAGAGAACAAGCTCAAGACACCTCTGTACTTCCCAAAAGGGAACAAGGTGAACTCTCTGCCTGCAGAGCCCAGCCACGTCATCGTTTGGATTCAGCCTCCTCTCCCAATCTGACTCTTAATTGAAGAGCCAACAAACAAGAAAATGTTCCAGGAAAGGGAAGAGGCCAACAATGCTACAAATCCAGTAATCCAAGCAGTTGGGAGTATGGACAGAGTAATTCAATTTTATTGTATTTTCAATTTTTCCTCCAATTTTTCTATTAGATTAAGGCAATCACCCTTTACCCATGACTTACCATTTTTCACCTGTTTCCTAGATCATTTTTAGATTAATATGCTGGAATAGGTTTGAGCCATTTGGTATTTCCTATTTCTACGCTCGGGTTATCTGCCTCCTTAGTATTTTCCATCTTTATGAGTGTTGGTTCTTTTTTAAAAAGTAGATTGAGCACTGGCCGGTGCTGTTCAGTGGTTAGAATGTCAGCCTGCACACCAAAAGGTCACAGGTTAGATTCCAAGTAAAGGGCAAATACCTGGGTTATAAATTCACTCCCCACCCTGGTCAGGGTGGGTGCAGGAGGCAAGCAGTCGATGTGTCTCTTTCACATTGATGTTTTTCTCTCCCCACCTCCCTCCCTTCACTCTCTCTGAGAAGCAATGGAAAAAGTATCCTCATGTGAGGATTAACTAAAATAAATAGATTGATATATCACTGTTTTTATTTCCTTTTAACTTCATTTATCACATCTATCATGCTGCTTGATAAATATTTAGTCAACAAAATGTGTGCAGATATAAAGATTATATGATATGAGACAATGAAAAGTCAATAATAACCATAGACAAGGATATTGAAGGTGAAGCAGTGCATCTTGCTACAGGAGGCACATGCATGGGGAGAAGAGGAGGATCTGTGGGCCCAGAAGAGGAGGAAGCTCCTGTGGTCGGAGGGGGCTAAACAGGTTTTGTTAAGGAAAAGGCCTTGTTAGGAGCTAAAGAATTTGGATAAAGAAATGAAGAGAAGAGACCTTCCCAGGTAGGAGATTCAGGGTGGGTAAGTGGATGGAGAATGGAAAAATCTAAGCCACATTCAGCCAGGAGCTGTCAGCTTGAAGCAATATTTCCCAAAGTGCGGACCATGTAACATGAGAGGTACTAAATAATGTTAATTGATACAAGGAAAATTATTTCATATGTTTTCTTTATTGATTTAGAGATAGAGAGAGAGAATCATCAATTTGCTGTTCTACTTATTTATGCATTCATTGGTTGATTCTTGTATGTGTCCTGATGGAGGATCGAACCTGCAACCTTGGAATATTGGGGACAATGCTCTAACCAACTGAGCTACCTGGCCAGGGCTATTTCATATTTTAATAGTTGAAAACCATACATATAGAGGCTAGACTTATCTAAAACAAACAGAGGTAAGGAATCCCATTCGTGAGTTCCCACCTTTACTCAGCACTACATCTGACACCTCAGGTTCCTCAGGAAGTCTCCCAGAGTCCTCAGCACCCATGTAAACTCCAGGACCAAGGACATTCTGATGGAGTGCAGCAATAAAAGAATCTCAGGACTAGAGCAACCATTGTACGTTTCCCCCATTACTGGAGACCCAATACCCCCATTGTACTCTGCCTGGGAAGGCCAGGTGGGGGCTGTCACCCAGACTGAAGATATGGGACCATGAAGGGGTTCAGTTATTTGGCAAAAGACTCAGGATAGTACATTTATTTCAATTTTAAAAGTGAGTTGTCTTGGAGGAAAAACGGTCAGTAGTAATTCATAAAATGAAGAAAATGAACTAGGTCAGTGGTTACCAAATGTTTGTGGATCTTATGCAGTACTAAATTCTCAAAGAACAAAAGAAGATATGATGAAAGGCCTAAAGGTTAATTTTGCCAAATATGGCAGGGATTGGGTAATTTGTCACTAATCCTGCTTCTCCTTCCGCCTGAGCACACAGCTAACCTGTATGTCTCAACCTCCTTTGCTATTAAGTTTGGCCACATGGTGAATTCTGGCCAATGAAATGGGAATAGAAGTGATGTGCTCCACTTCCAGCCATGACCAATAAAATGCTCCCTCCTTAAATCTTCCTTCTCTTGCTACGCTTGCTGGCTGAATAGAGAAGACTTTGGGGACTTAGGTGAGGGCAGAGCCACAAGGTAGAAGGAGGCTGGTTCTCTGAGTGAACATAAGTAATACTCCCTGTATTCAGATTTCACTTGAGGAAAACAAGAAATTTATTGGGTCAATCCATGGATATTTAAGAATTACAGCAGTTGTCATTATTTACCGTAACATATATACCAAGTGAGGACATTTAAAAAGATACCATCTGCTATCACAAAGAAAGGACATTTTAAAATAAAAATTATAGGAAGCATCCAATCTCTAGAAACAGGAGCAGTCCTTCAGATTGAAAAGCTAGTTCGCTGAAAAACTCATTGCCTTGAACCTAATTTTTCTTATTTCACCATGAATGAATGATAACTTCATTGCAAACAATCATTGGTCCATGAACCAACATTGAACCTCTGGGACACGTGACTCTCCATTCAGTCAGAACTCAAGTGACAGGCTGAATTCACCTGCTCAAGTAAAGTTGCCAGGGGACAGCCTCTCTCTATCTCTGTGTTGCTTCATTTCCAGCAGGCTCTGTTTACATGGTAGCTTCCAGTCTCCAGGCTAACATGAGCATAGCTCCTTGAGAAGTCCCAGGGTCAGTGAGTGCTCACCCTAACCAAACACTGCAGCCAGCAGGACAGGAGGTGCCGTGTGGCCAGGCCTGGGTCATGTCCAGGGCTGATTCCCCAAAGAAAATGAGTGTGTTCTGTTACCCAAAGAAAGGAGAATGAGCCCCCTGGGGCCAAAACAGCAGCTCCCCACTACAGTTCCCAGTGCCCTTCCAGGTCTGAAGTCCTGCTTGTGACTGGGGCAATCTGACTTGGAGAAGCTGAGAGAAGATCACAGTACCATATGGGATTCCTCACAGTTGGCGCCATAATGTGCAGAAGACCTTCAATGAAGATTCTGCCTGGCTTTTCAGTGGGATTTAAAACAAAGTGTGGGAGAAGAATTTTAGTTTGCAATGAAGCACTTTGAAGATGCTATAGTAATCAAGCAAGCAATATATTTCAAATAAAATGTGTTCTTATCCATACCAAGATAGATGTAGATGCCAAATTCTTGGGCTTATTAATGTAAAATGTGAGCTTTGTTTAGTCTTAAGAGCATAGAAACAAATGAGATAAATTTGGGATAGTTAAAAACACAGTTTCTCCATCTATCATAATATTTTTACATACTATTAGTGTCATTCCAACTGTGAAAAAAGATTCAAGCTAAAGATATGCAATGCTTTGTATTACCGAGTCCACATAATTGTTTTCTCTCCTGAAATCTGTTGCCTTTCTTCATTCTTAACTTGGTGATTCTTGGTATAATTAAATGTTCTTTTTCTTTACCCAGATTAGTATAGAGTTTCAGGCTTTCAATTCAAGTCCAATAGAATTTAATATCTCTCCAATTCCTTTGAAAGACCTGCACTATCATTTTGGTTTCTTTCACTCTAATCACACTAGGATACTGGATTTATTTTCCTATTTCTAACAGTCTAGCCTGGACTCATAAAATGTAACCCAGTACATATCTGCCAGAAATAATTAGACAATGAAGAATTTTCAAATCTAGTTCAGATAAAAACTACAATATTATTCTCCATTCACTGGTGTTCTTCAGGCTATTTTTTCTTTTCATCTCTGCTGTCAGAATTCAGTCAAGAGTCCTTCAATACAAGTGCTCAATGTAGTAATAAATATTTTTCTGCTTCTTCTGTTCATACTCTTTTCTCCCAGGCAAACATAAAGGCTAACTCTTGTCTTTATTGCTTCAAGACTCTCTGCCCTGAATAACATGTGACATTGCACTTTTATATTTTTCATCAAAAAAGAGAAAAAAATCTATAGTACTACACATCTGCTTGCTATTTCTAATCTATCAAAAACATCAACCTGTTTTGGAAATTGAGTATTCATAATTATTAACTATGATGATCAAATATAAAGATAAAATTTTCAGATTTTCCTAAGATATTTGACATTTTTAAAGTACTCTGAATTAATCAATTATTCATTCTCTTAGCAAATGTTTTTTTTTTGAGTCCCTGATTGTGCCAGGCATTACGGTCAAAAAGCTGAAAACACAGCACTACACCAAACACTAGATCCTGCCCTCATAGAGATTATATTCTAGAAAAGGAAGCAGGAAGTAAACACATGAACAACCACAACAAAATGTTGTTTTGTGAGAAACAAACTGGGTAAAGAGGTTAAGAGTAAGTGATGGAGAATACCTAAGGAAGTCCTCTCCAAGGATATAACATCTGAACTGAGACCAAGGGGATGAGAAAAAGACAGCCACACTATGGAGCTGTGGGGGGGGACTACCTTCTAGGCAGAGAAAACACTTGAACAAAAGTCTAGAGGCTGGAAAGGGTTCACCAAAGTCAGGGGACAGAAAGCCAGTGTGGCTAGATCATCTTCACTCATCTCCATGATCACCATGAAGTCCAAGTTAAAAATACTTTTCTTGTATCGATTACATCATTTTAATTTCCTGGAAAGTAACTTACTCCTTAACTTTAATAATGACTTACACAGTGAAGTAGTTCTGAATTCTCTGATTGAGTCTGTCTTTAACACTAGAGAAGCCTTTTGAGAGTCAACTTTTTAAAAACATCAGCTACCACTTCAGTGGTCAGAAAGAGTTAATACACCTCCCAAAATGCCCAGTTTACTGCCAAGAAATCCTATATACCGTGAGACAATCTGCCTGGGAATTTGTCGCCATCTGGTATTTAAAACAAAACCCATTGTGCAGAACTGGCCAGTATTTTAAAAACATAATACAACCAATCTAGGTTTCAAATGCACACATCCATTCAACTAGGCCTTTATGTGCCCTGGTTTTAATACCATTCCATTCTAGCAAAATGTCATGTAAAAAAGACTAAATAAGCAGGGCTTGACTGTCTCTTTTGAGCTCAGCAGGATCCTAGTGTCTGCTCCATCTGCTTCCTATAAGTACTGGGCCAATCAGGAATCAGCCAGTTTGAAGAGGACAAATGCTGACTGCTTCCCCAGCTCTGCTCCAGTTCTGTAGCAACAGGGAGAAGATGCTTCCTAGGCAAGGAATGGGGTAATCATTGAGAGGATGAACTTTTACATCAGGGAGACTTCAGTGCAAATTCTAGGCTGGCACTCACTGGCATTGAGAACTCAGTCCCCAGGTAACTTACCTGACTTCTCCAAGATTCACTTCTGGCAACTGTAGAAGGATAGTAACTACAGATTTGATTTGTTGTGAAAATTAAGTGCAAGAATGTACATAAAGTATGTGGCACTGGGTGGTGAACAATAGCAGGTATCATTTTTATTAGTCTTGATAATAAATTGTATTCTTCAGATGAGTAGAGGAATACCTGCTAAGCAATTTCCCATCCTCATAGAGATACAGCAGGTGTTGAGGGTATATAAGTCCACCAACTTACCAAGGCTTCCTGGCACCAGTTCAATTGCTACATCCACCTGAAGGCTAGGGACCTCAGAAGGGCCACTGACCTAGGGGCCCCCAATGATGAGGGGCCTCAGATGTAGACACTTTAGAGAAATGCCCTGCAAGGTGATTCCAACATGACCTTCTCACTGCCCTGTGCCTTCTCTCCAAGGATAACCTGGATTCCCAAGTGGAGAAATTAGCAGTGGGTAGCAACTTCTCTTTACTCACCAGTTCTAACACAGCTCCATTAAAGCACTGTCTCCTGAATATCTGGTGATCTCAAGTTTGAGAGAAATTAAGAAATAGCTGCTTCTCTGAACAGACTGTTGAACCTCAGAGGGAAAGCAGGGGAGGGTGGGTGGGAAGAGATCAACCAATTAAGTTGTATGCATATATGCATAACCCATGGACACAGACAATGGGGTGGTGAGCGCCTGTGGGGGAGGGTTGGGGAGGGGACAATGGGAGCGAGCTGGAAGAGGTTTATGGGGGGAAAAGAAGACCTATGTAATACTTTCAACAATAAAGATTTTTTTAAAATAGCTGCTTCTCACACATGATCTAGGACGTTCTACCCTGGATATAGAGGAAAACACTTGAAACTTACAAGTGATTTCAGATACTCATCACTTGATAGCACAACCTGCTACCCATAACTTAGTAACAGCCAATCAGCTTATGAACCACTCTGTTTCTTCGAATCAAAACAGGCTCTGTTAAAATGCCAAGTTGCCTATAAAGAAAGAATTCAGGACTTGAAACATGACTTTAAAGCAACAACCTAGAGAAAAACAATTCCCAGTCAATTCTGAAGATCCCTCTACTTGGTGCTGGCACCTTCCTCGACCACTGATAATGGGCTTCCAAAGGCTAGGATCCCAGCAATGGCCCCAGTGGGCTCTGCATCCAGATCCAGCTGCCTCTACCTGGTGATGCGAACATCGACAGGAAGCTTCGAGGCGCTAGCTCTCTTCCAACCGCTTGTATCTCCTCTTGGCCTGTGACCCAAGGCTTTAGCCCCATTTTAGTGATGGCTTACCTGGAAAGCCCTCCACCAAAGAACCTCTTAAGGGAGTCACCCCTGTGCCACGGGAAACACTTGAGTACATGGCAGTGACAGAGAGTCCACTCCCACAGCTGCCAGAGCTTCTGCCTCCCTCTGCCCTCACCTCCTGCCACTCTGCTCCTCACTCAGCCTTCCTGGCCTTCTTTCAATTCTTCTCACACAACCAGCTCCTCCCTGCCTCAAGTCTGGGAACATACTGTTTTGTTCTCATTGGAATGCTTTGCCCCAGAACCAGCACATTCTTTGCAGGATCCAGTGCAAACTTAAAATGCAGGCATTTTTCTTCCAACCTTATCAAGAACTTAAAGATGGAGACAGCAGCCTTCACACAAGGCTTAAGACCCTTTGTACAGGTTCGGAGCCCTGAGCAAATGCACAGGGCTTACACCCCAACAGCTGGCCCTGCTTTTTCGTCTGCTCTTCACATGGCCAGCTCATCATCAATGAAGTCATCATGTCTAGCTATTCTTTCAGTTCCTTTTTATTTTCTTTATAGCATTTATCACAATTTTAAATATTAATGAATTAATTAGATTACTTTGAGGGATTCTGTTTCCCCCGTTCAACATCTTTTTAGACTGTAAGTCCATAAGGGCAGAGGCTATGTGTAGCCTTGACCATGGATCCCCAATACCTAGAAATGTGTCTGGAATATGTAGACACTTAAACACGTTGCATGGACGGGTTAATTTATGTTCCTCTGCTTTCAGCTTGAAGCTACTAGTAATATTGAAATTTCAGTGCATAAAAAAGTAGTCAGTGCTTGCGTTCAGTCAGTGGAGTGGTATTCTCTCCTCATCTGAGAAACTGCCTCTTGTTTCCCAGCCATGGCTTGCTTTCTAGAATCGTTTATTGCTTTTATGATTTCTGATCCACCAAAACTTTCATATTTTTCTTGTATAAAGAACACATCCCAGTCTATATCATCATCATTTATTTTTCAGCAGTTTTACCATGAGTTCTTTAGGTGTGATTTTCTTTGTATTTAACTTGTTTGAGGCGTAATGCTTCTCAAAACCATGGCTTAATGTCTTTCATCAGTTTTGGCAAATTTTTCAAGCATTACATCTTCAAATAATTCCTCTGCTCCACTCTTTTTCTCCTTCTCCTGGAACGTCGGTGGAACATATATTACCTTTCTCTGTATCTTCTCTGTGTCTTTCACTCTCTTCCTTATTTCCAACCTTTTGTTCCTTTGTACTTCATTCTAATATTTTCTTCTGATCTATCACTGTTCATTAATTCTCCCTTCAGTGGTATCTGCTCTTCTGTAAAGTCCAACCTTGGAACCATTGATTTTATCTTTTTAACTTTATTATTATAGACTAGAGGCCCGGTGCACAAAAATTTGTGCACTCGGGGCGGGGGGGGGGGGGGTTCC
>NW_005363247.1:6762239-6789457 GCF_000412655.1 Myotis brandtii
CCCCCTGGTGGTCAGTGTGTGTCATAGTGACCAGTCATTCCCAGTCTTTCTGCTGTTAGGGTCAGTTTGCATATTACCCATTTACTATATAGGATAGAGGCCTAGTGCATGGGTGGGGGCCAGCTGGTTTGCCCTGAAGGGTGTCCCGGATCAGGGTGGGGGTCCCGCTTGGGTGCCTGGCCAGCCTCGGTGAGGGGCTGATGGCTGTTTGCAGCTGGTCACACCCCCTTCAGAGTGGGGGTCCCCACTGCGGTGCCTGGCCAGCATGGATGAGGGGATGATGGCTGTTTTTAGGCTGGCCACACCCCCTTCAGGGTGGGGGTCCCCACTGGGGTGCCTGGCCAGTCTGGGTGAGGGGCTGAGGGCTGTTTTCAGGCTGGCCCTCAGCCTGGGATTTATTTACCTTCTTTTATTCTGGGATTTATTTACCTTCTATGGCTGTCACTGGAGCTGAGAGCCGGCTTTAGCTCTGAGGCTGGCTCCAGCTTGAGGCCTCGACTGCTGAAAGCAGGAATCTAGGATTTGTTTGGGTTCTATAATTGAAACATTGTTTCGGTCCTGCTGGCTCCAGCTCTGACGGCTGAAAGCAGGGTTCTGGGGTTTGTTTAGCAACATTGTTTCTTAGAATGCAAGCTCAGAGGCCGGCAAGGCAGGCGGGGAACCTTGGCTTCCTCCATCACTGAAGCAAGCAAGCCTCCTGTTCGCTTCAGCTGCCTGGCTGCCGGCTGCCATCTTGGTTGGCAGTTAATTTGCATATCTCACTGATTAGCCCATGGGAAGGGTAGCGAAGTTATGGTTAATTACCATGTTTCTCTATTATTAGATAGGATATCCCCATTTCCACCCCTTTGCCCACCTCCACCCTGCCCCCTGCCCCTTTCCCCCGGCCATCACTCCACTGTGGTGTCTATGGGTTATGCATATATGTTCTTTGGCTAATCCCTTCGCCTTCTTTCACCCAGTCCCCCTTCCACCTCTCCTCTGACAGCTGACAAGTCTGTTCCTTGTATCCATGCCTCTGTTTCTATTTGTTCGTCAATTTATTTTGTTCGTCAATTTATTTTGTTCATTAGATTCCATATATAAGTGAGACCACTGTATTTCTCATTTCATTTTATTTTTAGGTCTTTGCAAAAGTTCTTAATCTTGTGTTTTACTTCCTTAATGAAATTATATAGATTTGAATTTTATTATCTAGATCCAGAGAGGATCTGTTTTAGTATTTTTTAATCAAATTCTCTAGTTTCCTTTTATACCTTTCTTATTGAATGCCAGCTATCATAAATTTAAAATAATAGATGTAACTTGAGCCCTATGATATCATTATCTTCCTCCAAAAAGAATTTACCTTTACTTCTGGTTAGCACCATGAAGGATTCGCTTAAAACAATAAGGGGTTGAAATTATTTGAACCTGGGCTTCAGCACCTGAGAGCACTCGCCTAATTTCTATACACCCTTAATTGGGCAGTGGATGGATCTGTGAAGTGCCAATTCAGTGCATACAGGTTTATCAGAGACCTGCTTCCTTCCATTTTTCTCCCAGCCACATGAGTCTGTTGAACTATCTGTTCAGCTTTTCAGATTCTCAACCAACGTTTCTGGATTTTGTAGGTAATTTTGGAAAAGCAGCCCAAAATTCCAAGCTCACCTCTCTGGATTTACCTACCCTGGATCTTAGTCCCATAATTCTTTGCAGCCTTCATAGCTCTCTGATGCTTTCAAAAGATGATTTTCATATTTTGTTCAAACTTTTTTGTTGTTCTTAATGGAAATTTTACCATTCTGCCTTTATTAGAAGCTAAAGTGTGATGTCTATGCTTCTAGATTACCAGCATAGTTAGGGCAAAAGTTAATTAAAGCTATTCTCTCTGTGAACTAAGAGTATTCAAAAGTTTTAAATCTGAAAAAACTTAGTAATACCTGAAATGACTTTAGGTGGCAAACAAACTTTTAAATTTTAATATGTATGTATGTATCGATTTTTATAATTGCCTTTCCTTCGTGTAAAGTTAAAAAAATTAGTTGCCAAAAAAATTAATGGGAGAAAAGATGGTGCTTGAATGTGGCAAAAATCACTGATATCATTCATAAGTAACTGCAGCTTAAAAACATTGAACTTAAAAAATAATTGTGGGCAATTATAGAAGTGGGAGAGAGACTCCTTTCTTGGCTTTATTCTAAATATAAATCAATTGTTCATCTTGCACCCTAACTTTAAAACAGCTGGCCTCTCTATTATAAGAACACTTGTGATAATATTGGGCCTGCCAAAATAATCCAGGATAATCTCCATTTCAAAATCCTTCCCTTTCCTTGATCAGGTGGCTCAGTTGGTTGGAGCATCATCCTGTGCACCAAAAGGTTGTGGGTTCACTTCCTAGTCAGGGCACATACTTAGGCTGCAGGTTTGATCCTTGGTAGGGCACATATGGAAAGCAACTGATCAACGTTTCTCTCTCACATTGATGTTTCTCTCTCTCTCTCCCTTCTCTAAAATCAATAAAATCAATAAACATATACTCAGATAAGGATAAAAAATCCTATATAATAAAGAGCTAATATGCTAATTAAACCAAACAGCAGAATGACTGCCCAGACAAAGTGAAGGCCGAGGCAGCTGGGGCTGCAAGGGCCAAGCCGCTTGCACAAATTTTGTGCATCATGCCTCTAGTATAATAATAATCAAAGTCCTTAATCATATCTGCAAAGTCCCTTTTACATTGTATGGTAGCATAGTCACAGATGGCAGATATTCAGTCCACTATAGTAGATCAATCTGAGTACTAATTCCCCTGACCACAGATTTTTCAAGCATGAGAATATAGCCCTATCAGAGACAATTACGGGAATTTCTAAAGTTGGCATGAGGATGTTGAGAAATTTAATCTCTTTCTACCATTGTTGTTTGTCTAACACACTGTGAATGGCCATCTTGCCTGACCATGGATAGAGACTAAAGCAGACTCATCTCATTGCCATCACAGGTCAATTCATTCTCTTTAAGCTAATTTGATTTTTTGATATTTTTGCTTACTAATGAAATTGTTTATCTGTCAACTTATCTCTAATTGATAAATCAGATGCCAGGTTATTATATTATCCTGGTTTAACTGATTCATAGAGGAAACCTTATTTTGTACTCACACTTTTTGTGATCAGAATTTCTGCTTTTCTTCACATAAGGAAAAAAAGAAAAAGCTACACGTGGCATCTGTGCAATGAGAATGTAGCCACACCTTTCCTTCTTATGCCAAAGTTCTCTTCAGTAGCAGATTTCTTTTCCAATTACCTTTGCATTTTTAGCCTTAATTTCTTTTTCCAGAATGACTCATTTGTTTAATTATCCAGTAACATTCATTTCAGTAAACTGAGTTGAGACACTATCTACAAGGAGCCTAAGTGATTTTCTAAAAATACTGTATCCTTTGTAGAAAACAGAACCCTGAACAAAATTTAAACATGGATTTTTTTAAAAAGCATCTAAATTGCTTTCATAGTAAGAATCAACATTTCCTCCTTCTATTTAGAGATTTTCTTCACAGAATAGCTTACTCCATGGGAAAATAAATTGAAGTTTGGGTCAGTTATCAACGTGGGTTCCTGAGCCCTCCTCTCCCCAGAACACTCACAGACACAGACACAGACACATAGACACACAGACACACACACACACACACACACACACACACACACACACACACACACAACTTTAATTTCTAAAGTTAATTTCTAATTCAAGATTACGTTCTCCTTGTGATGTCTCAGGTTATTATGTACTAAGCCCCATACACTTACTTCAGACTTTAAAGCATCTTTGGGATGGCCAGGAGGTCCAGTCTGGCTTTCTGTGACCACTCTGCGAACCACTAGCGGCTAGTGACTAGCCCGATCAACCAGTCATTGGCAACAGGAATTTTGGCTCTATTGCCAGCACATTTGCTGTTGACAACATTTTTATCTGACTTCTGCTAAAATTAACCTCACTTGGAATACAGTCTTTCTGTTTCATCCATATAATTACTGGCCTTAGAGTGCCTTCCCAAAGCTGTTGTTTATAAAGATTCATGTAACAGAAAATACACAACTTGCTTCTTGAGAGCAAAGCAATGACAATTCAATCCCGTGGCAGGATTGGGCTGAACCAAACTGAACCAATCAGAACCAATAACCTTCAGATCCAGAACTTGCCCTGGAACTGTTGGGATAGAAGCTTTCTTTCCACTGAGGTTGCTGAACTGATAAGATGAACGTCTAGATCTCTGAGTGGCCATCTGACCACCGATGGGAGGAGCTGCCTGAGAATGAAGCCAACCCAGAGGAAGCGGAACCAGGGTGGAGAGAGCCAATCCTAACACCATCC
Organism: Myotis brandtii; assembly: GCF_000412655.1. NCBI lineage: Eukaryota > Metazoa > Chordata > Mammalia > Chiroptera > Vespertilionidae > Myotis > Myotis brandtii. The sequence continues at coordinate 6,766,602 of NW_005363247.1, forward strand.
TATGACCACTGGCTCTTGCCTAGCATGTTGCCTAGACTTTACAGTGCTGGGAGCTAGTAAGGTCTTTTGCTTGAGTCATTTTGAGTGGAATTATCTATAAAATTACAACAAAAAAGAATTCTGAATCATAGATAAGTAATGAGACCAAAATGGGTCAGTAAAATCCTTGGGTTTCAGGGTCAGATCTGATACGATTGAGTATTGTTGACTCAATAGGGGTAAAAGTTACTATATGCTATACAAAAGAAATTGAGATTCTCATAGTGTGTCAAAGTTAATGTCTTAGACTCCTGATTGTACTTGTAAACAAAGAAGAGTTATATCTTCCATTGTGTCTAATTTTAAGAAAATCTACAGTCCTTCTTTGCTAATTGAATTAATTTGAGCTAGATTAATAATACCATCCGTTAATTATCATTAACAGTCAACCTCCTATAGTAAATCAACCTTCCATGAAAAACTTAGTTTACAGTTTTAAGTGGAAAGACACAGGTTTTGCAGCATTCTAATAAATTGAGTTTCTATTTGTACAATAGTCACGTGTGGAACTTACAAAACAATTATTGAAATTACTCAAATTGGTATCTCGTATATTTTAAAGAAGCTGAATGCCCTTCATAGCAAACAGAAACAAATATTCAATTTTATGATGACAAGATATAGAATGTTTATATTTAACCTATAGTAACTGTTCTGAAACTATTTGTCACAATGTAATGGCTGATTTAAGTCTTGTCTTCTCAAATATCATGTCAACAGACTGCCATTCTTTCCTGGTTCTTTATAAACAATTTCAAGTTGGAACTGAAAATCTACCAAATTCAGTTATACTTTCTAAACAAACTTAATTTATATAAAATAAGCTTATAATTTTTGGATATTCATTTAGAAATTCCTATAGGATGCTCTATCTCACAACTCATATTGTTATCTAAGCAGCATCAAAATCCCATAAAGTCATGCAGATAAAAATGTAAAAGATTCTTTACCAAGCACATTTAGAACAACAACCCTTCATCATGTCTTACCTAGAGAACTCAGGTCCTGACCACCTTGTGCTCTATTTCTCATCCACGAGGTCACATGCCTTTTGGGGGGAAAGTTCGATAAAGAGCATTGCTTTGGGCTCATTCTAAAGACAGAACCACCTTGACTGACTGAAATAATTCCCGTCTCGATCCACCTGTAAGTGTCAGATTTCCTCCCCACAGAGGCTCCATGTACTGCAGACTGAGAGGGCACACAGGTTCGGCTCAGCAGGAACTCCAGAGTCAAACTGCTATAAATAAATACAAGCCGCCTTTCCGCTCTGTGGTTTGGTAATTTGCATCTATGCATATCTGTGTTTGGGTATCTGAGTAACAGGACAGATAAATCCATATTGACATCCCATGAGGCATGTGATCTTCTAAACACTTACAGGGGCGGTACGCTCTTTCATTATTTTGAAATAGAAATTATAAAAACAATACATAAGAATCAATACTGACCAGGATAAAGAACAGTGTTTAAAAAGTCTTTTGAATCCAACTTTCTAAACTATTGGTGACTAACAAGAGGTAAACATCATTTCAAATACTTTTCTATACATAACATACAAATGTAAGAATAGATAGCTACATAGATACATGGAAATATTCATTCTTTCTTTTAAAAGCAAGAATAAAATCTAACGTAGTATCAAACATCTCCAAGCTTCCTTTAAGCACCAAGTACTTTACCCACCATTTTATTTATTTGTGAAAATTTGGGGCTCTGTTTGTCTCTAAGGAGAACAAAATGACAATGAAATCCCCTTTCAGAGATTGCACGGGAGCAGTCAGGTGAGAAACCCAAGGTGGTTCCTGAAACTTCCATAGAGCTCTGGCAGATCCTGGAGCAGCCGGAGACTGTGGGAAGCTGAGGGCTGAGAACGTGTGGAAATAGAGGAGGCTTGCAGGCCTGTTAGTTTGAACAAGAAGGAAGTACAAAGATATTTGCTCTTTCACACTTGGCTTGCCTACTTTTGAGTTATGGTCTTGTTTGATAGATCCTTTTATGTATATTAAAGGTGAAATTTTGTCTTTGAATATCCATGACCCTATTTTGAACAGAAAACAACTACCAGATGCTCTAATAGGTTCTGGAGATACACAGCGAATCCAAGACCAGCTGCACATTCACGATATTTCCCATTCCCTGGAAGAAACAGCACACCATTGAAAAATGACAGTAAGATAGGTAAGTGAAAGTCACTTAGAGGGGGCTCTTGGAACAAGAACAAAGGAAAGTGGCTTAGTCCAAGGCACTTCAGGCAGACTGAGTGGTGTGTGCAAAAGACATGGGAAGTGGCAACACATGAGTCATTTCTGGAATGGGAACTAGTCCCTCAGGCAGAGAAGGCTGCCTCATCAGCATCCCTGTCTGGGTTTGCCAACTCATGTTCACACCTACAGGCTGACATTGATTTCCTAAGTTGAGTAATAAGCAAGAGGAAATGTCTGTGAGGGCTTTACCCAGTACCAATCAAGTAACTGTGACATCCTGAACCCATCCTGGTGTTCAGGTTAAATGTGCTCCACAAAAAAAAGTCATCTCACTTTCTTTCTAATTCATCAAAGACTGGGTGTTTGCTACATGCAAGAGACTCTAGTCAACTGAAGCAACACACTTTCTGGTCCCTGTCCCACCCTAAGACACAGGCCTCATTAATCTCTTCATTTGTCCTACTAAGAGCATCCAGAGGAATAATGTTTCAAATAAACTTATTTTTAAAATTTAAAAGGGGCTTTGAAGATATCCTTGAGTAATCTTCAGAACACTTACCTAATAATTTGGGAAAAGGAAAAAAAAGACACAGGTTTTAGAAATTCCTTCCCCTAACCAGGATATTTTCTTTAGGTTGGCTTCTTCCAGACCACCTTGTTAGAAACACAATTTCTCCAGCCCCATCCCAGCCCCAGTGAATCAGAAACTTGTGGGCTGGGCCCAGTGGTCTAACAAGGCTCCAGGTGATTCCAATGCAGGCTCACATTAGAGAGCCATTGTACCAAAGAATTAAGAAAGGGCCTGGAAAAGCTCACAAACCCACAAATTTTCTCCTACAAGACTGCCACTTATGTTACAAAAATGTTTATCATTTATATATATTCCTTGAGATAAATGCCCAAGCCTGTTAAAGCAAACATATCTTATTTGAGGGAGTCATAGCAATAGACTCATCAGGGGTCATCTGTTGCTTCCAAACTTCTTTCATTGATGAGAAGACAGGCCCAGAGAGGCCAGGGAACTTGTACAAGGTCACAGCTGACCACAGAGGGCAAGGTCCAGTCTCCAGACTTTTTGACAGGAAAATCAAGGTCTACGCCACAAATATTAACATAATTGCACAAATAAATTCAGTTCCTCTAGCAAAAAACAGGAACTCAAAGAAATGGACCAATAGTTCTATTATTTTAAACAGTTTATTTTCTTATTAGGAAAGTAATGTGTGTTCATTGTAGAAAATTTGGAATAAAATACATACAGAAGACAAAAATCAACTATAATTATACCAAGATAAGTGCCTTAACATTTTAGTGTGAGTGTGCATGCATGTGTAACTGTGTATAGAGAGTACTCATGTAGAATATGTGTGTGTGTAGAGAATGTATATAGAGAATTTTTATATATGGATTATATAATTTATATCTTTTTTTTTCACTTAACATTTCTTCAATAAACAAAATCACCATTTTAATGATTTATTTGTATTTCACCAGAATCTATTTTTTAAATCTTCTCACTGTTTCATATTAGTGTGTTTTTTCCAAAGTTTTGCTCTTGTAAATAGGAAAGAGGGTAAAATGTGAAGTTTCAGGAAAGGTGCATTATATAAGCAGGGCAGCATGCAGTACCAAAGAAGGGACCCTTGGCAGCTGGAGAACTGAAAGACTGGACCCCTAGGAGATACTAAGACGGGGAGAAGGAAATCCCCAAGAACAACCAACCATTCACAATTTTCCTGGGCATGTCCTGTGTATGAATGTGACAATCCCATAAAGAGCACATAGGTTCCCCAAACCCCCTCTGTCTTATTACCCTTAGGCAGAAACTATTTTTCCAGAATACTTGAGTCAAGTGATAAGAAACCTCTTCAGTGTTTCATTTATCTTGGAATAGACAATTTAATCAAGATAAGTCTTCAGAATTCTTGAAAAATAGTACACATTTTCCTCCTAACTATTCTTAATCAATATCTATTGATAACTTTCATCTGGATAAAGCCTCCTCTTTTTTTAATTCAGTACCAAAAAAAGTGTTCTCAAATAATGATGGATAACCTACTTATATCATTAGAAAATAAGAGTATATTGCTTCTAGCCTAAAAGACTATGTCTAAGCTGCTCAGCTAAAGAGTTCTCTAGTTATAAAATATTTATAAAAGTAATTTTCCTATGTTTTGCCCTTTCAACAGGTTAGCAATTATAAAGATAGTGTTTTGTGTAGCAACTACATATTTATTTTACTAGTTCAGCCATTTTCCCAAGTAAATAGCAAGCTTTTCCTCATGGGCCCTTACCCAACATCATGTTCTTAATTCCATCCAAATTTTAGAAAGAAGTTTTACACCTGTTTCAAGTAATAATGTTTTTAATTTTAAAAACTATTCTGATCTTCAATTTTTATGCTTGCCTTTTTCACTCTTGTTTGCAGCATTTCTAAAAGACTCATGTAGAATATATATGTGTGTGTAGATTTAGATTAGTTCTTTTAGATTTTGGATTCTGAATGTCTGTTCAAAGAGAAGATGCACACAGATTCAGTCATGCAGAGCACCAAGCCTTCCTTTCTAAAAGACCAGACAGATATTCCGGTGTCAAACTTGAGTCTAGCAGAGAGACCAAGCTCCCCAGCAGTTGGTATTGATGCTGGTCTTGTATCTCTGGTTGGGGAGAGGGTCCCATGGTGGAAGTCCACCAATGAAGATGCCATTGATCCCTAAGAGAATTTCCAGAAAATTCCTTTCTGAGCTATTCACTGAGATTATTCTCAGAAACAAATTCTCTAAGGCAGTTTTTCTGAAAGTATGTTCTATGGCTCGCTATTTCCCTGGGGTGATAATTCTTTCTCAATTTAAAATAAACTAAAATTAGGTGGTTATGTAACTTTTTAAAATAAAGTTAAGCAGTTTGACATGCTAAAGTACACGCTGAAGAGGGAGCTAAGGGAAATGGTGTTTCCTAACCATATTTGACCATAAAACTCTTCTTTCAAAGAAAAACTATTAAATGTCCCAATGAAGAATTTTAAGCCACCAAGACAGCTTCAAAGGTAAATTGGCTCTTCTTCTATGTCCTGCTCCACTCCCAGTTACCCCCGCCCCACTGTTACTGCACCACTGCTTACTGGCGATTCTCCAGATTCCCTTACCCTTAGCTGTGTATCCTGCCTGGATTTGCATCACCAGGCGCTAACCCTAGGCATTGCAAAGCCTTTTCTTAGTGAAAGAGTATAATTGTTTTATTCTCTAAAAGGACTGGTAGCTGCTTCTAACATGCTCCATGGCACCACTTTATCTCCTTATGTACTTCCTCCAGGTGTCTTTCCCATGCACACACATGTCTTGGCTGAAATCAGTGGAATTTTTCCCCTCTTAATTTGATTGTCTCATCCATGTCTATGTTTCAATAGTGATGGCTTCTTTCAACAGGAGCTATGAAATGTGTTTTGCTTCCTGTCAAGAGAAAGAGTGAAGTTGGACAAACAGCCAGCTTCTCTCCATGTCAGAGGTGGGGGTATAAGAAACTTCATAGCCAAGCCTCTACTACTACCCCCTGCATCTCATATTTCTTTTTTTTTAATTAATTTTTATTTTTATTTTTTTGCTAAAAGTATTACAAAGGGTATTACATATGTGTCCTTTTTTTCCCCCCGCCCTTGACAATCCCCTGCCGTCCCTTACCCCCCAGTGTCTTATGTCCATTAGTTATGCTTATATGCATGCATACAAGTCCTTCGGTTGATCTCTTACTCCCCTCCCTTCTGCCCCCCAACCCTCTCTGGCCTTCCCACTGCAGTTTGACAATCAGTTTGAGGCAGCTCTGCCTCTGTATCTATTATTGTTCAAAAGTTTGTAATGGTCTTTATTATCCATGAATGAGTGAGATCATGTGGTATTTTTCCTTCATTGACTGGCTTATTTCACTTAGCATAATGCTCTCCAGCTCCATCCATGCCGTTGCAAATTGTAAGAGTTCCTTCTTTTTTACAGCAGCATAGTATTCCATCGTGTAGATGTACCACAGTTTTCTAATCCATTCATCTACTGATGGGCACTTAGGCTGTTTCCAGATCTTAGCTATGGTGAATTGTGCTGCTATGAACATATGGGTGCACATATCCTTTCTGATTGGTGTTTCTGGTTTCTTGGGATATATTCCTAGAAGTGGGATCACAGGGTCAAATGGGAGTTCCATTTCCAGCTTTTTGAGGAAACTCCATACTGTCTTCCATAGTGGCTGCACCAGTCTGCATTCCCACCAGCAGTGCACAAGTGTTCCTTTTTCTCCACATCCTCTCCAGCACTTGTCGTTTGTTGATTTGTTGATGATAGCCATTCTGACAGGTGTGAGATGGTACCTCATTGTTGTTTTGATTTGCATCTCTCGGATGATTAGTGACTTTGAGCATGTTTTCATATGTCTCTTGGCTTTCTGAATGTCCTCTTTTGAAAGGTGTCTATTTAGATCCTTTGCCCATTTTTTGATTGGATTGTTTATCTTCTTTTTGTTAAGTTGTATGAGTTCCCTATAAATTTTGGAGATTAGGCCCTTATCAGATATGACGTTGGCAAATATGTTTTCCCACGCAGTGGGTTTTCTTGTTGTTTTGTTGATGGTTTCTTTTGCTGTGCAGAAGCTTTTTATTTTGATGTAGTCCCATTTGTTCATTTTCTCTTTAGTTTCAACTGCCCTAGGAGCTGTATCAGTGAAGAAATTGCTTTGGCATATGTCTGAGATTTTGTTGCCTTTGGATTCTTCTAGAATTTTTATGGTTTCCTGTCGTACATTTAAGTCCTTTATCCATTTTGAGTTTATTCTTGTGTATGGTGTAAGTTGGTGGTCTAGTTTCATTTTCTTGCATATATCTGTCCAATTTTCCCAACACCATTTATTGAAGAGACTATCTTGGCTCCATTGTATGTTCTTGCCTCCTTTGTCAAATATTAATTGAGCATATTGGTTCGGGCTAATTTCTGGACTCTCTATTCTATTCCACTGATCTATATGTCTGTTCTTGTGCCAGTACCAGGCAGTTTTGAGAACAGTGGCTTTGTAATACAGCTTGATATCTGGCATTGAGATCCCACCTACTTTGTTCTTTCTCAGGATCGCTGCAGCTATTCGGGGTCTTTTTTTATTCCAGATGAATTTTTGGAGAGTTCGTTCTAGATCTTTGAAGTAGGCCATTGGTATTTTAATGGGAAGTGCGTTGAATTTATAGATTGCTTTGGGTAGTATGGACATTTTAATGATGTTGATTCTACCAATCCAAGAACATGGTATGTTCTTCCATCTCTTTATGTCTTCCTCTATCTCTTTTTTCAACGTCCTGTAGTTTTCTGAGTAGAGGTCTTTTACCTCTTTAGTTAAGTTTATTCCTAGGTATCTTAATTTTTTTGGTGCGATGGTAAATGGGATTGTTTTTATAATCTCTCTTTCTGAAAGTTCACTATTGGTGTATAGAAATGCCTCAGATTTCTTGGGGTTAATTTTGTATCCTGCTACATTGCCAAATTCATGTATTAAGTCTAGTAGTTTTTTGATGGAGTCTCTAGGGTTTTGTATGTATAATATCATGTCGTCTGCAAATAAGGACAGTTTTACTTCCTCTTTTCCAATTTGGATGCCTTTTATTTCTTCTTCTTGTCTAATTGCAATGGCTAATACTTCCAGGACTATGTTGAACAGGAGTGGTGAGAGTGGGCATCCCTGTCTTGTTCCTGTTCTTAGGGGAAATGGTGTTAGTTTTTGTCCATTGAGTATGATGTTGGCTGTGGGCCTGTCATATATGGCTTTTATTATGTTGAGGTATGATCCTTCTATTCCCACCTTGCTGAGAGTTTTTATCAAAAATGGGTGTTGGATTTTGTCGAATGCTTTTTCTGCATCAATTGATATGACCATGTGGTTTTTTTCTTTCAATTTGTTTATGTGATGTATTACGTTTATTGATTTACGGATGTTGTACCATCCTTGCATTCCTGGGATAAATCCTACTTGGTCATGGTGTATGATCCTTCTGATGTACTGTTGGATCCGATTTGCTAAGATTTTGTTGAGGATTTTGGCATCTATGTTCATGAGGGATATTGGCCTGTAATTCTCTTTCATTGTGTTGTCTTTACCTGGTTTTGGTATTAGGGTGATGCTGGCTTCATAGAATGAGCTTGGAAGTGTTCCTTCCTCCTGAATTTTTTGTAGTAGTCTGAGGAGGATAGGTTTTAGTTCTTCCTTGAAAGTTTGGTAAAACTCCCCTGAGAAGCCATCTGGTCCTGGGCTTTTGTTTGCTGGGAGCTTTTTGATGACTGCTTCAATTTCTTCCATAGTTATTGGCCTATTGAGATTTTTAGATTCTTCCTGATTGAGTTTTGGAATGTTGTATTTTCCTAGGAATTTGTCCATTTCCTCCAGGTTGTCTAGTTTGTTGGAGTAGAGCTGTCCATAGTATTGTTTAACAATCATTTGTATTTCTGTGGGGTCTGTTGTTATTTCGCCTCTATCATTTCTGATTTGGTTTATTTGGGTCCTCTCTCTTTGCTTTTTGGTGAGCCTGGCTAGAGGTTTGTCGATCTTGTTTATCCTTTCAAAGAACCAGCTCTTGGTTTCATTGATTTTCTGTATTGTTTTTTTGGTCTCTATGTCATTTATTTCTGCTCTAATCTTTATTATCTCCTTCCTTCTGCTCACTCTGGGCTTTTCTTGTTGCTCTCTTTCTAATTCTTTGAGCTGTAGATTTAGATGATTTACTACCATTTTTTCTTGTTTTTTGAGGTAGGCCTGTAGAGCTATAAACTTCCCTCTCAGGACTGCTTTCATTGTGTCCCATAGGTTTTGGATTGTTGTGTTTTCATTGTCATTAGTGTCCAGGATGTTTTTAATTTCTTCTTTGATGTCATTGGTAACCCAATCAATATTTAATAACATGCTATTCAGCTTCCAAGTGTTTGAGTATTTTGGGTTGTTTTTATTGTAGTTTATTTCTAACATTATGCCATCGTGGTCTGAGAAGAAGCTTTTTATGATTTCAATCTTCTTGAATTTGTGGAGACTTTGCTTGTGACCCAATATGTGGTCTATTTTTGAATATGTCCCATGAGCACCTGAGAGGAATGTATATTCCATGGCTTTGGGGTGAAGTGTTCTGAAGATGTCAATTAAGTCCATCTGATCTAGTGAGTCATTTAGGATTGCTGTTTCTTTGCTGATTGTTTGTCTAGCGGGCTTATCCAGTGGTGTCAGTGGTGTATTAAAGTCCCCTACTATGATTGTATTGTTGTCGATCTCTCCTTTGATATCTTCCAGGAGTTTTTTTATGAATTTGGGTGCTCCTGCATTGGGTGCATATATGTTTATCAGGGTTATATCCTCTTGTTGTATTGATCCCTTTAGTATTATGAAGTGGCCTTCCTTATCTCTTGTTATGGCCTTCACTTTGAGGTCTATTTTGTCGGATATAAGTATTGCTACCCCAGCTTTCTTTTCCTTTCCATTTGCCTGAAAGATATTTTTCCATCCCTTCACTTTCAGTCTGTGTGAGTCCCTTCTAATGAGGTGGGTCTCTTGTAGACAGCAAATGTATGGGTCATGTTTTTTTATCCATTCAGCCACTCGATGTCTTTTGATTGGACCATTTAGTCCATTTACGTTTAAAGTTATTATTGAAAGGTACTTGTTTGTAGCCATTTCTATTTTTTTGTGGCTGTTTTCTTTCTGGGCTTTTTATTTCTTCTTTTTACACCAGTCCCTTTAGCATTTCTTGCATTGCTGGCTTGGTGGTGATGAACTCCCTTAGCCTTTTTTTGTCTGTGAAGCTTCTTATTTCCCCTTCAATTTTGAATGATAGCCTTGCTGGATAGAGTATTCTTGGATTCAGTCCTTTGCTTTGCATCACTTTGTAGATTTCTGTCCATTCTTTTCTGGCCTGATGTGTTTCTGTTGAGAAATCATTTGATAATCTAATGGGAGATCCCTTGTATGTAACTTTCCGTCTCTCTCTTGCAGCCTGTAAGATTCTCTCTTTGTCCTGAACATTTGCCATGGTAAAAAATATGGAACGCTTCACGAATTTGCATGTCATCCTTGCGCAGGGGCCATGCTAATCTTCTCTGTATCGTTCCAATTTTAGTATATGTGCTGCCGAAGCGAGCACTGCATCTCATATTTCTAATCCCTTCATCTCTGTCCCCTGAACCAAAGCAAAGGTCTGTTGGCTTCCTGCTACCTAAGTGTGATCTGAAACCTCAACAGCATGGCTTTGTCCTTTCTTTGGATCAAGGGATCTAGAAACTCAAATTGAAATGAGAGAAAAGTAAGTCTCCTAAGTGAACCATGCTGTCACACTTGCCCGCATTGCTCCTCCTTTGACCTGACCCGACCAGTAATTCTGCCGAGAGAGCACCTGTCTGTAAGGCCTGAACCACCAGCCCCGCATCACATTCCACAGGACTCTAGGGTGACCAGCCTCTGAGAGGTTTCCCAAGACTTGGGACTCTCCGTGCAAAAAGCCGGGAAAGTCCTGGACAAACTGGAATTGGCCACTCTGTTCTCATACCAACCACCTTTGACAGGGTCTTTCCTAGTAAAAGTACAAAATTAGGGCAGAATTCTTTTCATGAGATTCCTACTTGAAATTCATGCTTCCAGGGAGCTAGGAACCAGCTGGAGCCAGGCCAAGACCATAACTCAGCGGGGAGTCTGGCTCCTCCCCTCCTTTACTTCTCCCTTTCAGCACCTCTAAACTCCCCGCCCCCGAAACCTCTTCTTTCCATCCCTATGTCCTTTAAATATTGGTCACAGAATGCCCCATCTTAGTTTATTCTTTCCTGTGTCATGTCATAAACATGTCATTCTAATTAGAAGAGTCAGCTAGAGACTCTCCTTGGAGTGCTACACATAGAGTCTGTGCAGTAAGATGTCCCTTGGGGTCAGCTGGCACTTCCATCTCCTTGCAGTAAAGCTGATGCTCTTTCTTCCTAGTTGTCATTTGTGACCAGTGGGGCTTATGAGCTCTCCTGTTCTGGTACAGTTCCTCCCAGAACTGCCTGGCTGACTCACTGCTTCCTGAATCCATCCTTCCTCATGTATACAGAGAGAAATACGTATGTTCAATGGACAGGTGCATACTGAATGGAGAATACTGAATAGAGAACGCTGAATGCATATGTGTCAATTTCTCTCTACCCATTTCTTTCTCTCTTACAGCAAGTCCCTAACAGAGAATCATACTACAAAAGTATGATTCCAATAGGACAAGCCACAGCTATTCAGTAAATGAGAAAATGAATCTTAAAGGTTAATGAAAGTTGCGGTAGAGAAAATGGATCTGGGCTCAAATACCCAGGACTGCTTCCCGTTTGGAGGTGAAAATTTAAGCTTTCTAATGTTCAAATGGTCTGTAATTAAGTTGTACTTGAAATGGCAAGGTTTTACCTATGTTCTCAGCCTAATAATACTTTTGTTACTAGGAACATTTCATTCCGGAAGCTTTAAAAACCTGAATCATTATAAAAGGTACATGAAAAATGATTAAGTTTGCACTTTGGGGAAATTAATCCACATCTCTTAAACACCACAAGTCCATGAGTAACTATGAGTAATTCTGAAATGAATTTTCTACTGCAGAGAGAGAAGTTAATTGAAGTTTATTCAAGACTATATTTATCATGCTTTATCAGTATATGAAAAAAATCTGTGAATATATAAAAATAAATTTGGAATTGAGACCTAAAAGTATTGCTAAGATGAGGTAATTTTTTATACTTTCTAATGTACAACTAACCATTCATAAAAGATATTTAAAACATTAAAAACTAGTCCACATCAAGTGATTCAATGCCTATATCACAAATAAAGTCAGTGGGCTGTTTTATACCTTGACTTGCTTACCCAAAGCTTTTAAAAATAAATATGCCATGTACTTATTTGTACACCTAAGATCTAAACAGTATGACCTACATATATGGTAATAATACACTTTTTAGTATATCAATTAGGATGTTTCTATTGCAAGTGACAGACAATCCTATTCCAACTGATCTGTACAATAAAGGAATTGCACTGTTTCATAAAACTTGAAAGTCTAAAATAGAGAAGTTTCCAGAAGTTATCTGACTTAGTACACAATGAAGCCACCGCGGCTCTAATATTGTTTTCATTGTCTGCTCCACTTTTCAAGGTATTGCTTTACTGTAAGACTGGAGTCATTATCCCACAAAGGTTTGTTTTTTACTAAAAGGAGGATGCTGTGAAATTCCCAGGGCTTCCTTCTTCATGCTCTTCTCTTGTGTCCAGCGCCTACATCCATGTGCTTGGATCTCTGCCTCACCACATCAACCAGGCACAAAACCATGACTGTTCACTGGTTTCCAAAACAAACAGAAATACCATTCTCCCCAAGTACTTTATGAATCTAGAAACCAAGATTTGAAGTCAAAGGTGGGGTCACCTCAAGCCCTAACGGGTCCATGCCTGGATGCTCTCTCCTCAATCTTTCCCACACATCCCAGCTGTTCTCTTCACCCTGAGGAGCAAATGATTCCTCCCCAGGTTCCGGTAGAGCGGCTTTCCCCACCATCCTCTCAGAATCCAGGTCACTACCAAGCACACTCCCCAGTGGTTAATGAAGGCATTACCCTTTAAAGAATGACTGGCTCCATCTGGAGGCACACCCACCACACTAGTCATATAGGGGAAGGGCCCCTGCAGGGACTGAGACCTGGAGAGGTACAATATCATGCCCCAAACTCCTGCTGTGTGTCAGCAGGTTCTAGGCCCTTCCACCAGAGCATGCTGCCCAGAGAGATGGGAAAGAACAAACTGTTATTGGATATTTGGATGACTTTTGACAGTATTCATCATTTGGTCAGTACTATTATCCTATATAATAAAAGGCTAATATGCAAATAGACCGAACGGTGAAACAATGGGAACCAAACAACCGGTCACTATGACGTGCGCTGACCACGGGGGGGGGGGTGCGGAACATGGTGGGCGTAGCCATGGTGGGATGGAGCAGGTGAGTGGGGGTGCTAGACCAAGGTGGGGTGCCAGTCACTGCCATCGGGGCAAGCCTCTGGTGGTTACTGAAAATTCTTCTTTGCTCCCATGTGCTGTGGTCCTCCCTGGCACTTGCACCTGCTGCCGGCGCCAGCCCACCCGCTGCTGATCCCCAGCACCAGTCCCGATTGCTCGACGCCATCAGCGGTTGCAAGCTGTGGCTGCAAGCCCTGACCACCCCTGGTGGCTTCTCTACCTCCCCCTGCTCTTGAGGGATGATAGGGGCAGCAGCCACTGCTCACACCCACTGACAGCACCGGCTCCACTTGCACCACTTCTGGCACCAGCCCCAATGGCTCCACACCGTCAGCATGTGGGAGTGGCGGCGGCAGGAGTGGGACTGCCAGCAGACAGGGGACCTGGGGCCGCGGCAAGAGAGGCCAGGTGGGGGCATGGAGGATGGGCTGAGACCCGCCCCTGTGCCTACCGCAGCCTCAAGGCCTACAGTTCCTTTCAAGGTGCACAAATTCGTGCACTGGGCCCCTAGTTATACTAGTATATATTTAAGTGTTATAATGTAAATATCTTTTATTCTCTTTCACTCAATTTAGACTCTGCATTATTGAATAATTTTATTTTATTACCTAAACATAGTTAATTTATTATTTATTACTTAAACATACTAGGCTAACAAAGAATTATCCAGTGGAATGCCCAAGGATTTTATTGAAGAGATTTAAAAATAAATAAGTAAATATATGTGTATACATGTACCAGACACACATACACAAATCAATTCTTCTTACTTTCTTCAAAATAGTTGAAGTATTTTCTCATAAGTATCTTCAATAACCCTCTTTAATTTTACTTACTCTCTGAATGATCTAGACTCTTGAGCTTTTTAAAAAGAGCTTTCCAAAAATATTAGCAAAAACTTCAACCAAACCCCATATTCCAGATTCTACTAAATACATTCAAGTTAGTCAAGTTTCACTCAATGTTATTTATATAAATTTACTTATTCTGTGTTAAACACCTAATATTAGATTACATTTTTGCATTGTTTGTCAAAACTGACATTTTAAAACTGAACTTACAAATATTAAAAATTAATTATGAAACATGGTTTAGAGGTGACTGGAGATATTTGATAGGTAGCCTGCTTTCCACATTCACCCAGGTGCTCCCACACACCTTACAACTCCCAGTCCAGCTCCCCTTCAGACCACTGGTGGCCTCACTCTTCCCCTGCCTTCTGAACTTCCCAGGCCCACATGATCTCCTTTCCAGTGAACACTGCTCTGCTCCTTAGCTTTGCCTCAAGCCAGAATGAGTGGACCCTCTGTGTGATTTAGCAACAATGAATGAAGAGTACAGGGAACCACATCTCTGTTGCTTTTGACAAGAGCCAAGATGGAAGGCAGGGTCTCCCTGACAACATACAACTTCAAGAACAGTGTCCAATATTAGGCCAAATGTTTGGAAGTAGGGAAAATGAGATTGTTTCATCCATTTTACAGTCTAAATTTCACTGTTTCTGCCGTCCTGTGTGGCTTAGTTGTTGAGCATCAACTTATGAACCAGGAGGTCACAGTTTGATTCCTGGTCAGGGAACATGCCTGGGTTTCAGGCTCAATCCCCAGTGTGGGGCGTGCAGGAGGCAGCTAATCAATGATTCTCTCTTATCATTGATGTTTCTTTCTCCCTCTTCCTCTCCCTTCCTCTCTCAGAAATCAATAAAAATACTAAAAAATAAAAAAAAATTTGCCCTGGCCGGTTTGGCTCAGTGGATAGAGCATCGGCCTGCAGACTGAAGGGTCCCGGGTTCGATTCCGGTCAAGGGCATGTGCCTGGGTTGCGGGCACATCCCCAGTGGGGGGCTTGCAGGAGGCGGCTGATCGATGTTTCTCTCTCATCGATGTTTCTGACTTAAATTTCACTGTTTATAACAGAATACTTTAGAGTGCGATGCATTATAAAGCCATTCCTTGAAAAATAGTATTTTTTCACCATGATTAAAGTAAATAGAATAAAAAGCATAATTAAGTTTAGCTAAAAACTGCCTTAAGAGATACTGTAGCAACCAGTATGAGAGATGCTTGGCTCAGAAATCATTACATTTATTTTATTAACTACTACCTATTTCTCTGCTGACCTATGCTTATATAGTCATGAGAGAGAGAGAGAAGACAGAAATATTAAGACAAAGAATCGGACTCTGTCTCCATGACACCAAAGCAAGAACTGCCTCCTTCTCCTTTCGCCACCACTTGAGAGCTGCTCGTAGAAGAGGAAAGAGCTGAGTGGCTTCTGTGGCACCATGTGGGCGTGATGCAAGCAGCTCTGATGTCACTTGTTTGAGTGACACCCTTACACCTGCGGAGCCACCTTTGCTTCTCCATCACTTTTCAGCCCTTAAACAGCCCCATGGAAAATACATCATCTAAAATCCACATGTCAATCCAGATCGGGGAGGGGTGCGGACTGTAGTGAGAAATCACAATGTCTTCACAGCAAATTCTAAAAACCCGGAGTTTAAGTGAATTTATTTGGGTAGAGTTTACCTGCCACAAAATACACTCATTTTAAGTATATAATTCAATAGGGTTTGACTACACAAACCTCTGTAATCACCATTACAGTCAAAATACAAAATATTTCTATCACTCCAGAAAGTTCCCTTGTGCCCTTCCATGTAAATGCCCACAGGAAGATATTTTTTAAGTCATAGAACATTTATTTGAACATTTTTAAATTGAAGAAGCAATGAATCTGGTTACTTGCCAGAAACATTTAGATCTTCAATTCTTAACCTAAAATTGGATAACACTTCTCTGAGTACAGTTTTCACACAGACTAGCTACTAATAAGGAGCCGTTGCCACGGAGCTTGCAAACCTGGCTACAGTTGAAGTGTAACCTTCACCCAAAAATCTGAGTGGAAAAGGGTGTTTAAACCTCTGACATATTCTGAAGTTATAAAGGTCTCCTACTAAGGCTACATGGTAGGTAGTTAACATGGGTGAAGGGCTAGGAGGAGGAGGAAGCAAAAATGGAAAGGAAAAAAAAGACTCAGTTAAAAATGTGATATCCCATTTATGCATTTATGTAAAATGATACATGTATATACGTGTAAATTGAGTTTAAAAATGTAAAACATAAGCCCTAGCGGGTTTGGCTCAGTGGATAGAACATCAGCCCATGGACTGAAGGGTCTGGGTTCAATTGTGGTCAAGGGGACCTACCACGGTTGCAAGTTTGATCCCCGACCCTAGTCAAAGAGTGTATGGGAGGCAACCAATCAATGTGTCTCTCTCACATAGATGTTTCTCTCTCTGTCTCTCCCCCTCCCTTCTACTCTCTCTAAAAATCAATGAGAAAATATCCTAGGGTGAGGATTAACAAAAATAAAAAATAAATAAAATGTAAAAAATAATTACAGAGACACCTCAACTCTTACAAAAATGTTTAAAGTCTCCTAGTGAATCCCCTTCAAAACATTTCTTGTTTCATGTCTCATCAAATAATTTTCCCTCCCATCTTAAAAAATAAAAGCAAACTAAAATCTAAAGCAGATTATTGACTGATGGAAATTGAGTTTGAGATTTGAAGTGAAAAGTGCTTTGTCAGCCTGAAGCTGAACATGTTGCTCCAAGAGTGCTTTGCCGCCTACTTATCCATTGATCAATAATAGATCAGACAAGAACTTTCCCTGCCACTACTTTCTAAGAGGAGCGAAGGTTCCGGCAAGTAAGGAACCCAACCAAGATTCCCTTCCTAAATCCCATGTCCATCTGTCGGGTGGAATCTGTGAAACATTCTGGAATTAGCAGGCACGTTCAGCCTGCTTACTTCAAAGCAGCATGCAGCTAGCAAACGCTTATGAGTTCCAGTATCATTTCTTTCAAAAATGTAAAAAGTGGTACACAGCATTAGAACATGAAAATGTGGCTGAAGTTTAATCACAAACGGACATTGGTAAGGAAATCATGGTAAATTGGAAAGAAGAAAAAGTTATTCAGAATCCTACCTTCCCAAAATAATTAAAGTTTGATAAAAATCCTTTTGTAATGTTTCTTAACATATTTGAAATCCAACTGTATGTTACATTTTGCATCCCAGTTATCCACTTAATTATCCAAATTTTAAATAGAATAAATAATTATCAATAAACGTCATTGTTAATGTTTATAATAATTAAGTCATACAAAATAATACTCAGCATTTCCCTAGTGTTGAACAATTAAGACAAATAATCACTTTTTGGTTATTTTAGCACTATGATAAACATGTTTGTATGTCTTTTTCTGTATTTTGAGATATTTCCCTAGAACATATTTCAATATGTGCAATTTTTGCATTTGGGTATAAAAATTTTATGTCTCTTGCTACATATTTTCAATTTACTTTGCAAAAATACAATAATTTTTAAGGCAACTTAGCAGTGTGTGTCAAGATGCTTACAAATATTCCTACTCTTTGATCCATTATTTTCTTAGAAAACAATCAGAGATATATAAAATTTTTGTGTACAAAAATATATAAAATTTTGTGTACAATATTATTATATCATTATTTCCACTACTAAAATATTTGGCCACATTCTAAATGTCCAAAAATTGAAAAGCAATTAAATAATATTATGGTAGCCATAGAATGTACATTTTACAACCATTAAAATCCTATTTTCAAAAAATACATAACAACAGGTGAAATGTCAAAATACAGCATATCATTAAGTTTAAATAAAAAGGTCAGTATGTAGAATTATATATATATATATATATATATGATCTCATGTATACATATATATGTATATGTTCATAAAAAAGGCTAAAAACACATTGTAATATGTACAATTTCAGTGATAATTTCAGAGGGGATGATTTTAAGTGTTTCTGCCTGTATGCTTTGTTATATATTTACATATTCAGTATATTAATCCTTTATGATATTTCTACAATATATATTTATGCACTTATGTAAAGTCACATATCTACGTACTAGTATATAAATGGAAATTGAATATAACATTTTAAACATAAAAGTAATTACAGAGAAACCCCAATTCATACAAAATAATTTTTCAGAGTTTATTTTTTGTGTCTTTATTTTGTTTTGGACAGAGAAGTTTATCGCTTTACATGCATAATTTTTCATGTTACAAAAACAAAATCACCATGCTAAGAGTTCCTTTAACAAAGTGCCATTAAATGCTTCAGCAATAATGTGGAATCAGCGGCTCAAGATTCCAAATAGTTCAAATGGTTTATACAATGCAATTTTAGACACAAAAAGAAAAAAACTTCAATAGAGTTTTCCACAAGAAAAGATTTTAATCATAGTTTTTGTTTTATTTTTAATATATTTTATTGATTTTTTACAGAGAGGAAGGGAGAGGGATAGAGAGTTAGAAACAATGATCAGCTGCCTCCTGCACACCCCCTACTGGGGATGTGCCCGCAACCAAGACACATGCCCTTGAAAGGAATCAAACCTGGGACCCTTCAGTCTGCAGGCCGAGGGACGCTCTATCCACTGAGCCAAACGGGTTAGAGCAATCGTAGTTTTACATTATTGTCTTAAGGTTTAAAAAAGAGTTCCTCCACAAGGAAGCAGAAACAGCATTTATACGTTTGCCTGTGTTTACATTTCACCAGCCTCTTTGGGGGCTTTGTTCTAACCCATCAGCACAACCACGGGACTCAAGGACCCAGCCACTCAGCTCTTTGCCACCTGCAGGGTAAATTCTAAAGTCCTTAGTTTGTCTAAACAAGACTCAAGCCCCTTTTGAGTCTGGCTTCTACTCACTTGAACAGCCTCATCTGATTATCAACCCTCCTGTTCCTGCCACTCTGCTCTACTTGCCATGAGGATGGGCATTCACTGAGTGAAAACGAGCTTCCTCTATTCTATGGGGGACAATTCCCACAGGGTCACGGGACTCCCCTCAGGTCACCTCTTTCAAGAAGTCTTTTTCCTTTCCTCCTCCCCTTCCCTCCTCCGCTATAGGCTGCTGCCTGCTCTCCTCTGGACTGCCACAGAGTCTTTGCTTCCCCTAAACTGCTTTTATCACACTTCTTCTTGAAAGCCCGCATGCTGATTTTAATTCCCTTGTAGAATGTCAGAGAAGGCAGAGGCTTTTTCCTGTTTTGCTCAGAAAAGTACTTAGAAAGCAGCCAATAAAAGTTTGAAAGTGTGTAAGACTGACTGCCAGAATAAATGAGTGAGTGAGTGATTGTGTGAATTCAGCAGAGAACTTGAGTATCTACCACACAAGGTGCCTGGCCAGGGGCAGAAGTGATGCCAAGAGGAAGGGGCAGAAAAGCATGACGTTTTACAGAGACTTCAAACACAGGTAGCCTGGGAAGGGGGAAAGAGCACCGACTTCTGTCAGACACGCTGCTGTATGATTCTGAGACGGTTCCTCAACGGTACTTGTAAACTGGGATACTCAACTCCTTGGGTTATTGTGAGAACCATAAATATACAAATACATGCACACGGTGCTCTGTGGATAGTAGGCATTCAGTAAGTGCTTGACTTTTTTCTTATCCCCTTGGGTTATAGTTTGGTCTGGTTATTTCTATACCTATGAAAAGCTGATCACAAATTTCTAGGGAAAAAAAATGTACTGGATCAAATTATTTTTAACTTTTTAAAAGATAAACCATGCTAGAAGGGGAAAGGGAAGGTACCCAGAATCCTGCAAGGTCAGGCCTCCTGGCCAACAGATGTGGGTGTGTCGCACATGCTGACGTAATGGGCCCCAGAGGGGGTTTTCAGGGGTGAGTTTTGTATGGCACAGAATCTCACCTATTTTAATGGTGAGACATAAAGTTATTCTCAGAGCAAGGAAAACCTTCTCTCCTATGGATTTCATTACTCTTTCTCTTGATGGGACAAACACATACAATATTAAATTCTGTCCTAGAGCCACTTGGCTAAATGTGCGGATGCCTAGGGCCAAAAATACATCCATTGATTTGGGGATTAAGATCTATTTATATGCTTTTCAAACAGATACTTCTGTTCACCTTGAAGCACTTGTGCTTGTGTTAGGCTGGATGGCTGGGGGCACTGGTCTTACTACGCACAAAAATAGACTCCTCGAGATCATTAGAGCAGCAAGTAGGATAGCTGGCCGTGACCAGCCTGTGCCTGGCGAGCTGACGTGCTCAAGGATGAGGAAGGTAGGGTTTTTAGAGCAGCCTGCTGGATCCACAGGCTCACTCACGGCCTCCCTGGCAGAGCAAGGAACCTCCCCACAGCAGAAGAGACTTTTGCAGAGAAATGAGGGAAATAAGTCATGGGACGGGAACAGCTAGAGTAAATATTCCTGCTGCCAGTAGCATAGAGACTCTGTGAACTAATTTAACAAGCACAAGCTTTTATTGCCTCCACAGAATCTCATGGCTCTTATATCTGGTGGCAACACGATCAATCTCTACTGGAATTGTCTTTGAATTATTAGCTTACCTACTGTTGTATGGTATTATCTGCCAGGTGGAATTTTGTCAGTGTTTTTAGTTGTTGTATTTTGCTTATTTTGGACTTTGCCCATATGGATATGTGTGACAGACTGGGTCCACCTTTCTACTGTGTATTTTTTCCTTCGGCATTTTATTTCATTGTAAATTATCAACGTTATTATATTTTAATGCATCACTCTTCTTAATTTGGTTAGTCAATGTATTGGGCTGACATTAACCAAAGCCAGGTAAAGAGCAGTGGGTGAGGGAGGCAGGAAACACAACACAGCTAAGGGAGGTGGGAATTCACCACAGTAGCCTGGCTACAATTAGGTGTCTGGGGACAGGCTGTTTGTTCAGAGGTGATAGAGAGAGAAGTAGTAACGGGGAAGGAGAGAATGGAAACAGAGCCCAGCTGACAGGTGGAGGAGGAGCAGCAGCTAGGTATAAACACAAGGTAGGAATGGCCGCAAATTGCTGCTTGGCACCTTAGGAGAGACTGCCCGGTAGGCTGCGGTTTGGCTTTGAGGGAGGCGCAGATGGTAATTAGGAGAGAGGAGGTGGTTTGAAAGGAGAAAGCTCCTCCAGCACTGCTACCCTGTGGGAAAATTCACATCCAAACGGAATCTAAGACACTGAGACACGGCTGGATGCCTGGATGGATGGGTGGGCAGACAGACAGACAGATGATTGTTTATAGGAAGACAGTAGCAATTTGAGGAACACCGAAGAGGACTCTGACCAAAATTACGTTCGCTGTGGGCCTTCAGGGATGACACACTTACAAATTCTTTCCTTTGCGTTGTTCAGTGTGTGGTCCTTGGGTCTCTGGATCAAAATGAGCTTATTTAGAAACTCGTGGGAGAGGGGACTAAGAATCTGCAGTTCAAGAAACTCTCCAGGTAAGTGTTAGACATATGATGTTTGAAATGCCTGGACTACAGCAGCATCCTTTGTCGGTGTGAAGTCCACACTGATGTCAGATCTTTTTTAATGGACCATGGACTAAAAATCAGACAGGAAGCGAGTAGGATAATAAATATTTTCTGGTGGAGAGAAGGGCCTTTCTAAGTGTCAGTGGAGGGTCTGAAGCAGTAAGAACGTCTGGAAGTATCCTCAGGGTTGTTATGGGGGGAGAAAAAAGTCAAATTACCTGAGTGCCACTCGGGTATTAGGGACTAATATATTTTCCAAGGTTCAAATAAAGTGCCCACTCCTTCACAACTCATGTCACATTCGCCCATCTAACCCCAGAGAGAAGTCACCTGTGCTTCTGACGTGTAGAATTTTGTCTACACATCTTTATGGACTTCACCTACTCATTCATTTAACAAATACTTATTGAGCACTTATCCTGTGCCAGACACCGTTGTAGGCATTGGGGCAGAGCCATGAACAAAGTAGACAAAAAGGTCTGCCCTGTGGAGCTTAGATTCCAACAGGGGAAACATTTAGTAAGAAAAATAAATACATATTAGATAAATGCTAAGGGGGAAATACAGTAGGAAATAGTACTAGGAAGTGTGTGAATATAAAAGGAAGCTGTAATTGTAGATAGCCCTGCAAGACCTCTTTGAGAAAGTGATGTTTAAATAAAGACCAGAAGGACTAACGGAAGTGAGCAGAAGGACTACCCAGGGAAAGTGCATTTAAGCAGAGGCAACAGCAAGATTAAAGGCCCTGAGGCAAGGCCTGCTGGTATGTCCCCAGTATCAAGGTGGCCTTTGCAGCTGGAGGAGAGCAGGCAAGGGAGAGCCCTAGGAGATGAGGTCAGATGACTCTGAGCAGACCCATCGCCTGGGCCTCAGAAAGCTTTTGTAGATTTTAGAAACATGTTATCCTTTATAAGAAAAGGTTAATATGCAAATCGACTAAACAGCAGAATGACCAGTCGCTATGACACGCACTGACCACATGGGGGCAGACACTAAATGCAGGAGCTTCCCCCTGGTGGTCAGTGTGCTCCCACAGGGGGAGCGCCGCTCAGCCAGAAGCCGGGCTTACGGCAGGCGAGCGCAGCGGTATGGGCAGGAGCCTTTCCTGCCTCCACGGCAGCCCTAAGGATGTCCAACTGAAGGCCTAAGTTATCAATCGGACATTCCTGAGGGGCTCCCGGACTGCGAGAGGACGCAGACTGGGCTGAGGAA
>NW_005363247.1:6789500-6802411 GCF_000412655.1 Myotis brandtii
GAATTTCATACACCAGGCCTCTAGTCCTTTATAAGATGGAAATTGTTGAAGAATTTTGAGCTGGTGAGTTTTATTCACGTTGACAACATTCCTGGTTATTTTGTTGAGAATAACAGATGGGGGGAAAGTTTGACAGAAGACTGGTTTTCAAAAGCTATTGCAATCATTCAAGGGAGGAATAATGGTAGCTTGGACCAGTGTGGCAGCAGAGAAGGTGGTGAGAGATGACCCACTCGGAATATATATTGAAAGTTTGGCCAACAAGTAGCATAAGAGAGCACAGGAGGCAAGAGGAAGAACTCTAAGGTCTGGGGCCTGAGCAACTGGAAAGGGCTGTTGTCATTTATTGCTGTGGGAAAGGCTGTATGGAGAACAGCTTTGGGGGAAAGGGTAAACACTTAAACACTCAGAGGTAGAGTGAGCAGCTCTGCTGGTTTGCCTGGGGCTGAGGGTTCCCGCACACAGGACTTCTGAGAAAGCTTGAAGCTGACTGAGATGACGGACCACCTGCTCAGAGGTCAGGGAGATGAATGAGAAACCGGTGGAAAGGAACAGCAGAGCCACCGGAGACATGTTGCCCTGGGAGCCAAGTAAATAACAAGTTTCAAGCAGAAGCCAGCTCTCAACTCTGTCAGGTGTTGCTGAGGGGGCAGTAAGATAGGGGCTGAGAGTTGACCACTGGATTTAGCAACAGAGAGGTCACAGGGGATCTTGCCAAGAGCAGTCTGAGTGAAAGGAGCGAGACTGAAAGCCTGATTTTAGTGCTTCGAGACTATTTTAGTCAGCTCAGGCTGCTCTAACAAAAATACCATACACTGTGTAGCTTAAACAACAGAAATGTATTCTCACAGTTCTGGAGGTGGGAAGTCCAAGATCAAGGTGCCAACAGATTCAGTTCCTGGTGAGAGTCTTCCTTCTGGCTTATAGACAACTATCATCCTACTGTGTCCTCACACTTGAGAGAGAGAGAGAGAGAGAGAGAGAGAGAGAGAGAGAGAGAGATTGCTTTTTCTTCTTATAAGGACACCAATTCTCAATCCTATAAGAGTAGGGCCCCACTCTTAAAATCTCACCTAACCTTAATTACCTCCTAAAGATCCTATCTCCAAATACAGTCATATTCCAGGTTAGGGCTTCAACATATGAATTGGGGAGGGACACAATTCAGACTATAGCAAAGAGAGAAATTGGGAAGAGCAAACAACACCCTCGGGAAGTTTTCCTGCGCAGAAAAGGAAAAAAGTGAGTGATAGCTGAAAAGTATATAGGATCAAAAGAAGGTTGTTATCTGCCTTAAGGTGGGTAGAAGGGGGAAAGGTATGTGTTATGGTGATGGGAATAATCTGGTGAAGAGGCAGTGGGGTCCCTAATTAGGTAGGAGGGAGTGGGACCTAAGGACAACTGGGATGGACTGAACGAGGAGCAAAGATGGTTCATCTTCTGAAACAGGAGAAGATGCAAAATTTATGGACACAAACTCATATAGGTCCACAGATGTAGTAATTCCCTTCCAATTACTTCTGTTTTCTTGGTGAAATAGAAAAGAAAGGTCATCAGCTACGAGTGACGGTGATGAAAGGAGCTGAGGGGAATTTGAGGTCAGAGGAAAAGTAGCAGAGTCTGCTAGGAGAGTAGGAGAGTGGTGGACCAAGGGAATGAAATGTAAGTGCTAGGGAGCATTAGGGACCCACTTAGCAGTGAGCACCCCTTTCGAATGGAAGTCAAACACTGGCAGCTCAGCACAATTCATTATGATGCATCCCTGGGAGGAAGTTGCACAAAGAGGATCTGAAGACTTGGGATCTGGTCAGATGTTCACCATTTACTTATGCGAGTCCCTTAACTTCTCTGAATCTCCTTGTGTTTTTAATCTGTAAAGTCAGGATATTCACATCTGCACTGCCTTCCTCAGAAAAACCATGAGGTGGAACATGAGGGTATCTTCTAAAATGTCAATTGCTAAGCACATCAAGCTCACTTGGAAACTAGAGTGGATACAATGAGAACAGCACAAAAAGGTGTGAGGCCCTGTGGAGTTCCCAGGTCGAAATGAGGTCTTTCCAGAAAGAATGGCATAAAGCCATTTGGAGCAACAGGTGGGAAGGGACATCAAAAGGAAAAGAGAAAGAAAAGGAAGTTAAAGAGGGGGCTGCCACTGGCCCCTATACGCTCTTTTCGTGAGTTAGAAATGGGTGCCCCTTCCTTCCACTTGTCAAAAACTTGTCCTGATATACCTACTTTCTTAGAATAAGATATTTTCTTGATATATTCCTGAAAAATTGTTGAAACAAATGTGAAAATCTAGTGTTATTGTGTGAATGGTGCCCCCTAGGGTTGTGTAGTGTACAACACCACACAGCAGTTCTGTCTTGGTTGACCTTCAACACTAACCAACCCCTTCACTATACACCACCTCACGATGAATCCTTCATGTCTATATATAAAATAATATAAAATATAATGTTTTTAAAATCAAAATTAAACATTATTGGTTTTTGTGCCTTAGAATATGAATATACATATATATTCATATATATATATGAATATACACTCTTGATGTGCCTGGATTAGAAATGATCAATGACTTCCAGAAAGAATTTTAACATGTACATTCCAGCAGGTGGGAATTTAATGGTACATACTGGTATATATTATGTGCACTGTTCTGTTAAAAACTAAGCAACCATTTAAAGGACAAACAGGCTAGACTCATTTCATTTGGGTCCATTTTCCTAGTCAAATCATATGGATTAGAAGCTGAATTTAAGGAAAGTGGTTCAGCAAGGTCAAATCCAGTTTTTCCTTTCTCACAAAGACTTTGTATCTATTTCTTGGATAATTGCCACCTTGTGAAATAATCACTAGTAATAGATCCAGCTTAGTGGATTCCTGGCCTGGTACTCAGCTGAGAATTTTACGTGTATTATTGCACTGAATCCTATCAACCACCTTATGAGATCACTGTTATTACCTCACCTTACAGATGAGAAAACTGAAACTTGAAGAGGTAATCTTGCCCAAAGTAAATACCAGGAGTCAAGGTCTCAGGCCCTTGGTATCCATAGCCACCGTTCTCTGTCACAAGTGTGTCAGTCTCCCTTGACACTTGATTAAATTATTATTAGGATGATTAAATGAGCCTTTTGGACTGCTTCAAGAATCATTAAATACTGTATTTCTTAAGTTTTAAGGGCCTAGTTTAACACTAGAAGACATACCATTGAAGCCAAAACCTATGGGTGGTACTTATCTGTGGAATAAAAGTTTGTAATTCAGTATCCTAAACACCATATAGTCTCAGAGCAAGCCAAACAGAGCACCATAATTTAAAAAGTAACTCAGACAATAATATCATTTAAAGAAAATATTTCAGAGCTGAAATAATTCAAATCTTTTTTTGGTCAAATAACTGAAAATTTCCCCTACAATGCTCTTCAATATTTTAATTTATTTAAAGCCCTGTCCCAGCTCACCTGTCATTCCTGCATTCTTTTAGAAACTCCCCTAGTGGCCTAGAAGTGTTAACTTCCTTAACTAGCATACTAGAGGAAGATTCGGAAGTACTGTAGCAATTCATTTTCTTTGTCTATTTTCTTTTTTCTTTAACCCCTCTAGCTCATTATTTTGTTTTATTTTTCAGTTACAGTGGATATTCAAAGTGTTTTATATTAGTTTCAGGTGTACATCGTGGTTAGATAATTATATAATTTACAAAGGGCCCCCCCTCCCCTGATAATTCAAGTACCCACTTAGCATCATACCTAATTATTACATTATTGACTATTCCTTATGCTGAACTTACACCCCCTGACTATTTTGTAACTACCAATTTTCTTTGTCTACTTTGATGGAAACTATTCTCTTACTAAACTGTGAAGGTGAAATCAGAAGGAGAGTATGACATATCAGTTTTTAAATGGCCACATCCCACCCAATGAGACAAGGAAGTGAAGGACCCAGTGATTTTTATGACAATGAGCATTAAGGAAGACCCTTCAAGTTCCTAAATTTCAGAAATTTACGGAATTTAAGTGTGAGGGCCAACCCCATTGACATCACAGATTCGTCCTGCAGTCACAATGCTGCTTAGCCACCCTGGAAAATACTCCAGAAATAGAAAGACTTTAGTCAGGATTCAATCAATATTCCTTAGTACTCTGGCTTTCAAAGAAAGAAAATTTTTTAAAGTCTCAAAGTATCAAATCAATAAAAAATAAAGCCAGGAAATCAAGCACCATGAGTTCAAGTATTTATCTCATGGATTACTCAAGGTCTCTGAATTTCTCATACTTTACTATCTGACTTATATTTCATGTTATACATAAACAAGGTAATAAATCCCAAAGAAAACCATTGGATGGTTTGGGCACAATAGGGTGAGAAATCATTCCATATTATTTTAGAACAGTTTGATCTAAATGAGTGCATTTCAGCCAAGTTTTCTAAATGTATAATGGAAGTACCTGAAATCATAAGCTCTTCTAGCTGATTATAGGTGTGATTGGAGGGTCTTGGGATGGGGCAAATGGGGTAGGTAAGCAGGGAAGAAGGGAGTATGAACCAAATTGGAAGGCTCCTGTTAACCATTGCCATATGTACAATAATACAATTTTTAAAAATCACCACTGCAGAAATTCATGTGCCATAGTTCCTGATCTGATTCAGAATTCTGGTTGCCTAGATACAGATATAAACAAAAGTGTCTCCCCGACTGCAGAGGAACAGCCAGATGAACCTGATGGCCCCTTGTCTGGCTCAACCAGTGACCAGGAAAACAAAGTAAGTACTTTTAGCTATTCTTATTAAAGACAGAATATTTTGTTCAGCTTCTTTAAAGCTCAGCATTGCTTAGAGACTTCTAAGGAATCCTGGAAAAGTTGTTTTTATTTTCACTCTACCCACATTTCCTATTGGGTTTGTTTTTTTCTGCTTTGACAAAGTTACTAATGGCAACACACGCTGAAAAAGCAAAAGAGGCTCAATTTTCGAATACATTCATTGGGCTGACATTTACTATGTATGCTAAAAATTAACAAAATTGATTATTTTTTAGTAAGATACAAAAGAAACTATGATAAAGTCAAGGTATAGATGGTATCTGTAACATGAAAAAGAGATCAGCTAAATGGAATGTTTCTTTTACTGGTACTTGTCATAGCTTCCCCATTAATGAAAATGAACATTCAAAAAAGGAAGTGTTTTCAGACTTGGCTTTTTAATTCCCATGACACCTGACCAGCAGGTGCAGCTTCTTGTGATGAAAAGAGCACTGGAAAGCTAGCACAATGTCAAGCACTGATATTTTATATCTGGTGGCTGTACCACACACTTGCTGTGTGACTTTCAGCAATGACTTAACCTCTCTGTTTCTTTTCCTGTGAAGTGGGCTAATTAAGCCCGTCATTCAAAGAAGTGGGGTTTGAATGGGCCACTATGGTAAAGAGCTTAGCATGTAGGAAGGACTCAGTCAATAGCTGTAATATAATTATTATCATTACCCATATGATCTTGAATAAGTCCATTACTTCTGATCCTCAGATTCATCACCTATGAAAATATTCATCTTAAATTCTTTCTGTAATAAAGGATTTCAGTTACTTAAAATAACTGTTATTCTTTTGATAAAATCACATGACATATGTGAACGTATTTAATAGGCAATTAAACCATAAAGAACAACAACGTTTTCAAGTATTATTCTGAAACAGGTGAAAACTGATGCATGTAAAAATTCCCATAATAAGCATCAAGTTGTTTGTGAGAATTTTTATGTAATTACATCCTAGCTTGTAGGAATAGGGATGAAACAGAAACTCTTATATGCAATTAGCAAAGTTATTAAATGTACTGTGTTATATATATGAAAAATTGCACAGAAATAAAAAGGAAATATATATGCCATAATGTTAATGACTGTGCTCAAAGCAGAATTATAAGTTAAAACATTTTTTCTGCATCTTTCATTTTTCTCTATACTTAAAATTTTCCTCCTTTATTGGGTTTAACATTTGTTTAAAAGTTTATGACTTGTAGGTGTGTTAAGAGGATGCTACTTATGGTTTTCAAAATAAGACTTAAATTAATAAAATAAAAATAAAACATATGTAGCCAATTATTTCATTTGAGAAGGAAAAAGGACGACAATAACCCAGTAAACAGTCATCATTACTCTCTCATTCCACAAACACTTACAAAGGGCTACTAGGTGCCATGCTTATAGGGACCAGCCAGTTGCTGAGGAAATACCACAGACCCCTGCAGGCCAGGAGCAGCAGTGGAGAGGTGAGGAGGAAACAGCTGGCATTAGTAAGTGAGGAACCCAGGTCAGCACTGTTCCAGCAGAAAACTGCGGTGAAAACAAGAACGAGAGCAGGCCAGTCGTGGTCTCTAGGGAGTGAGGGTGGTTTTCACAACATGGACCTGGGCCCAGTGGATCATTATATTCCTTCTGTGGGGAAAGACCAGGCTTCAGAGCAGCAGACGCCATCAGCAATGGGCAGAGGGTCTAAAGCCCATGGCGGCTCCAGCCTGTTCTGCTTGCCAGGCCCGGCCCGGCCCGGTCAAGAGAGGCTTTCTGTTGTTAGCTTCGTTGGTAATTGACTTTTATTTTTTTATTTTTAGTTTCACTGGAGAAGCTAGATTTCCGATTAAGTTTCTTAGGCCTTAAATTAAGAAGAAGTGGTAATTCCTTAAGCATTTGCAAAAGGAATGATTTCTGTATGTGGGTCTCAACATATTCTGCTCACCATCCCAGTATACAATAACATAAAGCAAGAAAAAATATCCTAGGGACATATCTCGTTTAAGTTTTAAAATGAGATGGAATTCCACTCTTCTCTTCTGTTGAATCTAGTTTAGTGACAGGTTATTAAAATGAAGATAAAAATGTGTCCTGTTCTTAAACTTAAAATAAAAGAGCATTAGAGTTGAAAACAGTTTCATAGCATATGCAAACACAGTAAGTACATTTTGATCCTCTTTTTTCCAACAAATGCTGCAAAATTATGAACTTTAATGCAAACAGAACTTTCTAGAGATGCCATTTTTTAAAAATAGATAAGCATTCATATGGTCAACTATGTTTAGTACTAGTAAGTTATGTACATAACTGTGCTCTGACTTTTTTAAATATATGTTTTGATTTCAGAGAGAGGAAAGGAAAGGGAGAGACAGAGAGAAACATCAATGATGAGAGAGAATCATTGATCGGCTGCCTCCTGCATGCCCCACACTGGAGATTGAGCCTGCAACCCCAGGCATGTTCCCTGACTGGGACTCGAACTGTGACCACCTGGTTCCTAGATCAACGCTCAACTACTGAGCCACACTGGCTGGGCAACTGTGCTCTGACTTTTATTTCTCATTGGCTATCATAAACTGGCACCCAGCTTTATTAGAAAACAAAATTACCTTGATAGACTAGTTTTCTAGTATGGGCTTTTTTCTTCTTTTTTTTTTTAGAAAATTAGCTGATTTCCCTTGGAATTCAGCATGTCAGGAATAATTCACTCTGTAAGGACTTCTTTAGTAATGCAGCCAATAATCACAGGATATTTCATTTAAAATTTATCTAAGAATAATCTATGACTTTGACCTTTCCCAAAAGGTTTTCCTATGATACCAGATCTGTGAAATGCAGCTCCCTGATGTCTTCCCAGAACTTGACTTTAGTTTTAGTCTCCAGCAATACAAAAGGGGCCTGTGCAAGATTAACTGGGCTGATGGTCTATGATCTATAGTTTTTGTTTTGTTTAAAATTTAAAAATTTATGTAAGGATAAGATATATAGGAATTTCCCCGATGGTACATTTTAAAGCCATGACCTTTGTTTTAGGTAAGATTATCTCCAATCAAAATGTCAACCAAGAACTCTACAGATCTAGTTGAATATGTTGACAAGTAAGTCTGTAAATTATAAATAGTTTTAACTACTTACTGTATTTAATGATTCAGTTAGAGACTAAAGGGGTTGAAAAAGATCTTTAGTTCATCCAAACTAGTCTCTGCTTTTGAAAGAGACTACATTAAACAATCTGAGAAAGACAAGCCTTTCTATCCTATTTCTTTCTGATTGACAGAGCAAGCTGATTTTACTGTCTGCTCTTTAATAACCTGCATAGGTTCCCATATATTTATGAATGAAACTAGAGGCCCAGTGCACGAAATTTGTGCATAGGTAGGGTCCCTAGCAGCTGCCAGCTGCCAGCTGCCAGCTGCCAGCCGGGGCCTTCCTTCATTCCGCACCAACCCCTAATGGTCAGTGCACGTCATAGCGAGCGATCAAACTCACGGTCGAACTGCCGAGGGAACACTTTGCATATTAGGCTTTTAGATAGATAGATAGATAGATAGATAGATAGATAGATAGATAGATAATACAGCATAGGCAATAAGTGACATACTACTACAAGTTCTGACATAGTTCACTATGACTTTACAAATAAACCAAATAAATCTTTTAACATTTCATGATCAAAAGTCAGAAAATTTTGAAATATATTAAATTAATCATCAGATAAT
The DNA here is from genome assembly GCF_000412655.1 of Myotis brandtii. NCBI lineage: Eukaryota > Metazoa > Chordata > Mammalia > Chiroptera > Vespertilionidae > Myotis > Myotis brandtii. Next base: position 6,798,021 of record NW_005363247.1, read on the forward strand.
TTTGATTGAGCTGTTTACAGTGCCTCACCTGGAGCTCATCCAGGGGAGGCCTACAGAAGAGTGATAACTCTGGGGACGTGGAAACATAACGTGCTATTGATACATGTGCAATGTCCAAAAGATGCTAGAATTCCAGTTTGAAAAGGTGAGATCACAACAGGCAATGCCTATTAATTTTGTTGTTTTCCATTCCATTGGTCAGAGGAGGATTTATTTGTATACACCAGTTAATGTTTGCAGAGAACCTGGGATTTAGTATCGGGCTTTCTGCGATTTTCTGTGTGACCTCAGTCAGTCTCACAATGTCTCTGGGCTTTGGCACTTTCATTTTCCAAATGAACAGGTTAGATGAGAAGTTCTCTAGGATCCACTGCAGCTTTTAAATAATTCTGGCTCTAAAAATATACATCAAACAACAGGTGACCTTGAGAAAAGTAAAAGGTCTTCTCTTTTCTGGTCAATCTCTGCTCCCTCTATAAAATGGAGTGAGGTTTTAAGTGGTAGATGATGAGCAGCCTGAGCCCCAGGGGTTTTTTATTCAAGATAAGACCCAGATTTCATTTCCAGGATGTGGATTAGAAAGATGCCTCTACTTTCTGTTTCTCAACTCTGCCCACAATTTCTCATAAATATTATTTTATGTAGTAAAGTAAATGGCTAAGATTTAATAACATACATTATTTTCCCATGGGATTTAATTTTGAATGGAAAACAAATTCCACCCATAAATTTTTTTTTTAATTTTCTTTAATCGACACTCCTTAAAAAATTTTTCTTACTATTGAATCAAATAATTTATAAGGTCTCTTCCATCCCTAAGATTCTTTGGTCTTCAAAAATTGGTTATCACCATTTATTCACTTAACAAATATTTATTGAGTATCTACTAAGTGCCAGGCACTATGCTGGGCACTTGGAGAGCCAACAGTGAACAAAAGAGACAAAGATCCCTGCCCTCATAAAGCTTCTGTTCTAGCAGGAAGAAGGGACACACATTGTAGAAAGTCTGACAAGGGTAGGCCTCATTGAGAAGTTGACATTTGAGTAGGGACCAGATGAGGAAGTTGGCCATGTGGACATCTTAAGGAAGAGCAAAGTTTCTAAGGCAGGAACATTCCTGTAGTGTGGCAGAAACATCAATGAGGCGAAGAGGGCTGGAATTAAAAGGAGAGAAGTATAAACTTGAACTATGATGCTAACTTGATGAGGGAAATGAAATTGCTTTGTAATGAGGAGCTGTCTGTGCTGGGCTTTCGCCAATATGTACCTCAGGTATTCCCTCAGTAGTACGTTTTGGGAAGATGAAGGTCTGGCTGACATCCAAAGAATGGCATTTAAAATTTAGATACATAAAACTATCAGTAAATCAAATTGGCAAAATAATCCATGATTAATGATTTCTCTTTGTGGTAGAATATGGCATTCAGGGTCTGGAAAGTATTCATTGTCAAGGTCTTCTTCTTAGTACCATGGCAGATATTTTATTAGACCGTGATGTATTGCTTTTGTTGCTACATGATGGAGATGGATATTTCACATTACAGTACACAAGAAAGGAAGACAAAACGCTGTTGTTTGAGCTTTCTATGGAATAAGTCATGTTAGGTTGGAGATCTTTCCGGTTTCGTTTTGCAATATCACATCCTTCTTTGAGAGCAATTAGCTCCCACGTGAGAAAGCTCAAAATAGCCTACACAGCTTATGAAGAAAGGGGTACATGGGGCACTTTGGGTTGTTAGTTTATTATTACTTGGTGGACCCTCTCCCACTGAATAGTTCCATGGCCCCACTGACCACATATATTGTTATAGCTCTTACTCAGGGTTAATCATCTTATTTAATCCTGACAATAGCCCTAGGAGGTGAATAATGCTACTGTTTTAAAGGTGAAGACAAGACACTGGGGTTCAGAGGAGACAACTATGTGCCCAAGGTCACACAATGATATGGTAGAACCAAGATGATAACCCAGAAATCTGTGTCTATGTTACTTCAAAACTTATTTTCTTAATCACTCCTCTATCCACACTCTCTACAAGCTACACACACACACTGTGGGACATGTCACCTCCAAACCTCCTTTGCAGCAGAGATGTGATGCAGTCATGGATTTCTGATCTTCCTCCATGTGTGCCCTCCACAGGGTATAGGCAGCCTAGTCTCAGAGCATTTTAGCTGCACCTCAAAGGCACTGATATTAGCCACACTGCTGTCCTTTATTATTCTCTCTCTCTCACATCTCCTCACTGACCCCATCTGTGAAGGGCAAGACTCTGGCTGTGGGAGGGCATGGCTGCAGGAACAAGCCATTACTCACAACACCTTCCCCCAAATCAGTCAGGGCAGGTGCTGCCCAGGTGAAGCTCAGTCTCCCCGACCCAGAAGCCTCTTTGGACTCTTGCCACAGCTAAGAGCTTCTGCTCAATGTGAGAACTCTGCCGTGTCAGGCTGCGGCCAGCCTCGGTTCCCTAGAGCAGAGAGGGTCCTTAGGACTCCAATGAGACATGTGGGCCAAGCAGAGGGTGAAAATTAAACAATGCTGGGAGCAAGTTCCATATTAAAAATCAGAGTAATAAATACCTCTTTTATCTGAGAAAAAATGCAAATATAAAAGGAAGATCTACTAATTGGTCTGAACAAAGCTGCTGTGATATAGGAGAGTCAAAGAGGCAGGTTACAATGTTTCCCAGTTGAGTTACTGATCATTTCTAAGCCTTGGTTTTTACCTAAATTGAAAAACTTTCACTTATGCCACAAGTTAGTTGTGGGGATACAAAGAAATAGTGTTTATGACAGTGATATATTGACTAGAAGCATTATATAGAAAAAAGAGAGTGCAATAATACATTCCTTATATTTCCTCCGGAACTCCCCTCAAATCGTGTACCGTCTGTATTCGTTTCCTAGGGCTGCCTAAACACAGTGCCACACCTGGGTGGCTTAAAACAACGGAAACTTATCTCCTCACCATTCTGGAGGCTAGAAGCCCAACAAGGTGTCAGCAGGGTTGGTTCCTTCTGAGGGACCTAGGGGGAGTCTGTTCCAGCCTCTGTCCTAGCTTCTGGTGACAGCTGGCAACCCCTGGCATTCCTTGGCTTGTGGATGCATCACTCCAACCTCTGCCTCTGTCTTCACATAGTGTTCTTCCCATGGGTCCCTGTCTTCACATGGCCATTCTTATAAGAACATAGGTCATTTTGCATTAGGGGCCCATGCTACTCCAGTATGACCTTATCTTAACTAATAGTATCTGCAACAACCCTATTTCCAAATTACATCACATTCTGAGGCATTAGGACTTCGACATATCTTGTTGGGATGGGGTGGGGGGGAATTCAGCCCATAACACCAAATAATAATCTATAATAGTAAAAGCATAATATGCTAATTAGACCGGACAGCCGAACAGCAGAACGACCATCCAGACGACCTTCCAGACAAAGCCGGGGCTGTGAGGGCCGAGCACCTTGCACAAATTTTGTGTGTTGGGCCTCTAGTTACTAATAACTATAATAAGAACGCATGTCTATAAAACTTGTAGACATTACAAAGCACTTATGTAAATTGATTCCCTGGGCCAACTGGGTAGGGCAGGAGTCATTATCTCCATAGGACAGACAAGGCACTCTCCTCTGGGAAACCTAAAAGAGGTTCCAGGTACTCAGTGGCAGAAGCAGAACTTGAACCCAGGTCTTCTGACTCCAACTACAGTGTCCTTTGCCCTACAGACTCACATAAATAACACACACCCTCCACAAAAGCAAGATAATATGGGAAAGTGTCTCAAGAGTGCTACAAAATGCCATAGGAACTCCAAAAGTCACCAAAACAATTTGCTGCTGCCGTTCACATTCATTTCACCTGTAAGTGAAACCCAGATGTCAGCATGCCCTCAGTCACACAGGACTCTGGAACATGTGCCAACCTGCTTGCCTCCATAAGAAAGCAAATCACAACGGGTACATCATTAATTCTGTCATTTTATACTTTAAATGTACTGAACAAGCGGAGTTAGCCTCATACAACTTTTCTCCATAAAACACCCCCATCAGTCTCCTTATCCAGTCTCCTCCTGGCCTGGTCACGGTTTGGAGTCCTCTCCTTCCCAAGCCCTTCCATGCAAATCCCTGTCCTGGCCTAACCCTACCGGCCTTGGTCTGCTTCCCCCCAGACTTCACCCACAGAAACACGAACTGCCTCCCTCACCTCCCTAGAGCATTCAGCCCTCTGTAAAACTAAGCAATGGAGGCTGCTGTAGCCACCAAAATCCATCTGCCAGGGGGCTATAAATAAGCAATGGAGAAACTTTATAAAATTTATTTTCAATTTCATTGCTACATACACACACACACTTAAATTATTTGTGTAAGGCATCAAAATGTTCTGTAAAA
>NW_005363247.1:6802596-6813783 GCF_000412655.1 Myotis brandtii
CGCGAGCCACATGCGGCTCTTTGGCCCCTTGAGTGCGGCTCTTCCACAAAATACCGACTTCTGCGCTTGGGCCACGAAGTTTCAATCGCACTGTATGTGCGCGCCCGCACGTGGTATTTTGTGGAAGAGCCACACTCAAGGGGCCAAAGAGCCACGTGTGGCTCACGAGCCGCAGTTTGCCGACAACTGAGATAGATGATAGGAAAATGATAGATGCTAGATAGATAGATAGATAGATAGATAGAGATTTACACTATATAGACTTTATATATGGCAGGACTCTGCACTGCTCATGTAACTAATCATTTATTAGATCTCACAAAAATGAAATTTTCATAAGTTATTATGCCCTTTTGTGTAAAGGGGTTAAATTGTCAAATTTTTCTATTTTGAGAATTACGGGTTGCCAAAATGGTTCTCAGAATCGTCTAAGTAAATTTAGTCTCTATTCGCAAGAACAGAACAGGCAGAGAAGTGAGAGGCTATATGCACCGGCGCATCTGCCAGCAACAGCACAGCTCGTGCAAGTCACACCGAGCTGCAGGGAAACAGAATTCAGAGTTTGCGGAAAATCTGTGCAGATTCAGTTGCCAGCTGCATCATCAATGATTTATGTAATTCCCAAATCTCTCTCTGAAAGTCCCCCAGGAATTCTTCCTCCTGTGGTTAGTAACTCCATCTGGACTCGTCTGGAATATTCAGTTAAGTTTCCTTTCACAGTTAAAGTTACATATAAGTCCCACTGATGTAACACATATATGAAGGAATGAAGCAGTGAGTGGTTTTTATTTGGGAAAGAATCATGGTGGCCACATTGTGGGGCAGCAAAAGGCCTCAGTTTTAACCTTTGGGTGATCTGATGATTTGGACAATGGTATCATTGGGAATCTCTCTGAGAAAACTGAGACTTCACACGTTGTGTGCTTCCAGTTGTTGATTTAGAAAAACCGACTGGAAAACAACATTCTCTTTTCTTCTGGTAAATGGAAATAGGGGGAAATACCAGGTGTACCGGTTAATAATGCGCATTTTTTTCAATAGATGGAGTTACACATATGTTGATATATATGCGATTTGATATGTATGCTAGTTTGTTGTATTGACAGCAAGCTTCAAAACTTCATATGTCAAATTTGCTGAAGGTGTTAAAGTCATAGATTTTTTTACCCTTAATAATGTCGAATTTTGTGCCAAAAAAAAAAAAGCATTTGCGGGAAGTTTTAATTCATTACTTTATTTTGAAGAAAAAGTTATCGTATACTTCAGGAAGCTTATGGTGAACATGCTCCATCTCAAGATACTTGTGAACGCTGGTTTAAATGCTTTAAAAGTGATGATTTCTATGTGAAAGACAGAGAATGTCCAGGTCAACCAAAAAAATTTGAAGACCAACCATTACAAGCATTATTGGATGAAGATGTGTGTCAAACTCAAAAACAACTTGCAGAAAGATTAAATGTTGCTCAGCAAACAATTTCCAATCATTTACAAGCAATGGGAAATATTTTAAAGGAAAAAAAATGGGTGCCGCATCAACTGAACAAAAGACAAATGGAAAACCGAAAAGTCATCAGTAAAATGTTGCTTCACCAGCCCAAAAGAAAGTCTTTTTTGCATCGAATTGTGACTGGCGATGAAAAGTGGGTTTATTTTGAGAATCCCAAATGCACAAAATCATGGGTTGATCCAGGTCAACCATCAACATCGACTGCAAGGCCAAATCGCTTCAGAAAGAAGACAATGCTCTGCGTTTGGTGGGATCAGGAAGGTGTGGTGTATTATGAGCTTCTAAAACCAGGTAAAACTGTTAATACTGATCGCTACCGACAACAAATAATCAATTTGAACCACGCTTTGATGGTGAAACGACCAGAATGTGCCAGAAGACACCGCAAAGTAATTTTGCTTCATGAAGATGCACCATCACACACTTCAAAACCAGTTAAAGACACATTAAAAGATCTTGCCTGGGCAGTATTAACCCACCCGCTGTATTTACCCGACCTTGCTCCTTCAGATGACCACTTGTTCCGATCAATGGCACATGCACTTTCTGAGCAGCACTTCAAAACGTACAAAGAAGTGGAAAATTGGGTCTCTGAATGGTTTGCCTCAAAACAAGAAAAGTTCTATTGGGACGGTATCCACAAATTACCCGAAAGATGGGGGAAATGTGTAGCTAGCGATGGACATTACTTTGAATAAAGCACTTTTTATGTTTCTCTTGACATAATCATGTTTTCTTTGATTACAAAATCTGCCATTATTAACCGATATACCTGGAATAAGCTCTGTAGGAATCATGTAGATAGAACTAAACAGAGCATCATTAGATGCTTCATTAAGCATCAATAGTAAGTGGTAATAACGCTCCAACTAATAGTAAATCTTAGGTATAAAAAGAAATTTCAGAAAGAAACACCCTCCACTTAAATAAGATAACTTTATAATACAAATGTTTAGGAAAAGAAATAACCACAGTCCAGAATTTATATGTCACTTAATGTCCTCATGGTTGCAGGCAAATACATTTACATAGCACTCGGTGTGCCCTCCTTAGCAGCTGCCTTCAGGGTGCCCAACAGCAACAACATTGAACCAACATGACAGGCAGGACCTCAGACTGGCATGCCTTCTTCACTGACCCTTCTGCTGCCTTAGGTCTCCTTCCTTATCTCTTTCTAGTACAATCTTGATGCCAGCCAACAGCACACTGGAACAGTGAGTGCACATGGGTCCCTCATAAGCCTGGACAGCAGAGCAGCTGTGTGGCACATGCTTCTCACATGTCATCTCAGAATTTACAACTATACAATGAAGTAGGCCCTGTTGGCCCTGGTTTAAGATGAAGTAACTGAAACACTTGGTTGGTAAGTGGTAGACCCTATATTCTACCCTCAGTCTATCTTGCCCTCCAACATGCCAGGCTGCCTCTGAATCCTATATAATAAAAGGGTAATATGCAAATTGATCCTAATGGCTGAATGACTGGGAATGACCACCATTGATCATTCCGATGATGCACACTGACCACCAGGGGGCAGACGCTCAACACAGGAGCTGCCTTGAGGTCAGTGCACTTCCACAGGGGGAGCACTGCTCAGCCAGAAGCTGGCGCATGGCTGGCTAGCTCAGCAGCAGTGGTGGGAGCCTCCTCATGGCAGCGCCAAGGGGAGCAGGCCTAAGCTGTTAGTCAGACAGCTCCCAGGCTGCCAGAGGGATGTCTAACTGTCAGCTTAGGCACAATCCCCCAGGGAGCAGGCCTAAGCCGGCAGGTGGACATCCCCCAAGGGGTCCTGGACTGTGAGAGGGTGCAGGCCAGGCTGAGGGACCTCCTGAGTGCAAGAATTTTCATGCACCAGGCCTTTAGTATCTATATAACTTGAGAGCTCATATTCCATATTTCACACTTCAGCAGTTTACTATATACCCTGCCTTTTACTATTCACTGATTCACACAACGACCAATCTTACACCAGTGCTGTTCAGTCTTTAGAATACATTAGAATCACCTAAAAACTTGTTTATTTTTTAAATCTTCACTTGAGGATATGTTTTTATTGATTTTTAGAAGGGGGGAGGGAGGGAGAGAGAGAAATATCAATTTGAGAGAGAAACATCAATTGGTTGCCTCCCACATGTGCCCAACCAGGGATTGAACCAGCAACCTTTTGGTGTATGGGACAATACTCCAACCATTGGAGCCACCTGGCCAGGGCACATAACCCCTGACAGCAGAGCAGTAAGTGCTTATTTAAAATACATATTCTTGCTCTCCCCTTCACACTCACAAGATTATGATTTAGTAGGTCTATGGAGGAACCAATGAATCTGCATTTTACGAGCATCCCTCCCTTCCCATAATATTAATTCAAGTTTCTTTATAAGAAACACTGAATTAGCCGAAACCGGTTTGGCTCGGTGGATGGAGCGTCGGCCTGCGGACTGAAGGGTCCCAGGTTCGATTCCGGTCAAGGGCATGTACTTGGGTTGCGGGCACATCCCCAGTAGGAGATGTGCAGGAGGCAGCTGATCGATGTTTCTCTCTCATCGATGTTTCTGACTCTCTGTCTCTCTCCCTTCCTCTCTGTGAAAAATCAATAAAATATATATTTAAAACAAAACAAAACACTGAATTAGACTAATTTCCTTGAGGGATGAAACTACTGTATATTGTGTATGGACTAGAGTAGACATTTAGTAAATTCTGACTAATATATTTCTATTGCAACTAAAATTGTTATTGGTAAGTTATTCGATATACAGTGTTTTCAGCTGCACATAAAAAAAAAAACAGACAAACTCCAAACAAAATGGCTTAAATGTAATGTCATTGATTAGTTCACAAAAAAAAAAATCTAGAGGTTGATTAATTTAAAGGTTTAGCAACATCATCAAGAACCCAAGTGTTGTCTATCCTTCCTCCCTGCCATCCTCTTTCCCTCATGACCAAGTGGCTTTCAGAGTTCGTTATCCAGCACTGACATGACAACATCCAGCAAAGAGAAGGACAGTTTCCTCCTGTGCGTCTCTTCTTCACGGCAAAGAAACCTTACCCAGAAGCCCCAAGGCAGGCTTCTCCTGGAGTCTCACTGGCTAGTGTTGCTTCACATACTCCTACCTAAACCAACTGCATCCCAGCCCAGAACAACAGGACCATCATGATTAGCTTGCCTCCCGTGAAAAACACAGGGGCAGGAGGATGAAGCAAATCAGGCAGAAGGGAAGGATGACTATCGGCAAGGTAACCTACAGCGTCTGCCACACTGGGAACTCCTCAGAGAAAATCTAAATGAGAGGAACAAGTCTCTGTATAGAACTGAAGACTGAAGATCAAATACCCTTTCACTGGAAAATTCGGGCTGCAGATTGTCTAGAGGCGAGAAAGAAGCACTAGCTCAAGAAAAATAATGAGCAAATTTGCAGTCCACCACAAAGCTATGTGTCACCATCAGCCGGGCCCGACATCCTCCTCCCTCTGCCTGTGACTCATACATCCAGGGCAGCACTGTCAGCACGCTGGGGTTTTTAAGAGAATGGATTTTATCTAGACGAGGCTCCATTTGGTAATTTTCCAGAAGAACATTTTGAGCCAAATCTGATTAATGAAACCCCTTAGCAAAGCCTTCTTCATTGCTCAGATGTGCAAGTGATAGGGAAGAGGAATCTCACCCAGGCAAAGGTATTTTATGCTGCTTAAGAGAGGAAACTGGAATCCTTGAAGCTCTTAGAACCCGTAGCTTTATAAAACCATTTTTCCTCCAATTTTCCAACAACTGAGCCTTAAGAGAACAAACAGTCCAGCTAGAGAAGTAAGGCAGTCAACAAATACTCACTGGCCACCTACTATGTGTCAGGCACTCTTTTTAGTGTTGTGGAACAAGTCAGAGTGCCTGCCCAAAGGGAGCTTTCATTCTAGTAATGGAGGGAAGAATATAAACACAAATAAGTAAAGAAGATAATTTTGGGTAATGACAAATGCTATGAAGAGGATGAAATGGGATATTATGATAGAAACTGACTGAGGGGAAGGGTTGTCTCAGGAGAGGCCATTGGAGGTGAGACCTACACAATGAGGAGGCAGCCAGGAGTGACTGCAGAGAAAAGCCTTCCAAGCAGAAGAAACAGCAGGTGCCAAAGCTTTGAGCTTGGAACTAGCTTGTTGTGTGAGGAACAGAAAGAGGGCCTGAGTGGTTGAATGAATGGGAATGGAGACAATAGTGGGAGGAGATGAGGTTGGAAAGACAGGCAAAGATTTTATTCTCAGAGAATGGGTGAGCCACCAGAGGGTTTTACGTAGGCAAGTGCTGTCATCTGCACTTTAAGAAAGACCCCTTTTGCCGAAACCGGTTTGGCTCAGTGGATAGAGCGTCGGCCTGCAAACTGAAGGGTCCCAGGTTTGATTCCGGTCAAGGGCATGTACCTTGGTTGCGGGCGCATTCCCAGTGGTAGATGTGCAGGAGGCAGTTGATCGAAGTTTCTCTCTCATCGATGTTTCTAACTCTCTATCTCTCTCCCTTCCTCTCTGTAAAAAATCAATAAAATATACTTAAAAAAAAAAAGAAAGAAAGACCCCTTTCGCTGATGTGTGGAGGATGCAGTCTTTGATAGGAGGGAAAGTAGAGGAGATAATAGCGGCCAAGACCAAGAAAAGAAGAAGCAAAAAGAGTGGATATGGAGCCTGGGGACACGTCTGTCTGTCATTCTGCTACCACTCTATTAGGTTACATGAGTACTGTTAATCAAATTATGTCCCCTGCTGCTGCTGATTATCTCCTAGAAAGATAGGAACATATGAGACGTAAGGTTAACATTTGATTTTGGAGTCAGACAACATGAGTTTCAAACTCTGACCTTGCTATCTCCAAACTGTGTGACCATTCCTTTTTCTGCCTCATACATTTCCTTCATCTGGTCTCCCAAATCTCTAGTTTATTCTTCAGCTAATCCCTCAGTCCCCATGTTTAATTTTTCTTTATTTCAGTTATTATGTTTTTCATGCCTAATATTTCCACTGGCTTACTTTTTTATGTTTTCTAGTTTTTTTATTTTTATTTTGCTAATATCTTCTCTCATCTTTTTTAATACATTTATTAGCCTTTTTAATATTTTCTTATTGTATATATTTTTATTTCTCTTCTGTAGGAATCTGATGTCCAGTAGCTTGTTTCACTGTTGGCCAGTTTTTTTAAAAACCGTGCTCCTCAAATGTCTTGATTTTCTGGCCTGAGAGTTCATTTGCTCCCAGGGATTTCAGCCTGATGTTGGTCTCCAATGGAGTATTGTCAGCTCCAGTGAGCAGTTGCTTTCCCACCTTGGGGCATGTGGAGGTAGAACAGTGTAGAAACAACTGCCCAAGGTCAGTTGTTCCCCAAATTGGTTGTTATTATTGTTTCAGCTTCTTACCAACACAGGTCTCTGCCCTGCCTGATTTTAGTCAGAGTCTGAAATTTGTCCCAAGGCCATAAGGGGAGAAGCATAAGCAGAACTACAGTGGCCCCTCTTCCCCACCTGACTGAGGTTGGGCTGCCCAGGAAACAGGCTCAGAGGCAGAGAGTAGTTTACTATGGAGTGCTCTGGGATGCATACCTGTGGAAGTGAAGGAAGGAAAACAATTGGGAAGAAAAAAAAGTAGTGTGATGGAATACAAGAAAGTATCAGCTGATCCCAGGAGCTCTGGAGCTGGGATGGTCCTCAAAGTTGTTCTGAAATAGACCCACACACTGCCCAACATTGAATTTGAGCCGCTGTAGGAAGTGGGCATGGCCTTTGGCACAGTGTCTTCTTCACCAAGGCAGCTTCCAGAGAAGGCTAATAGCTGAGGGCTGTCCGCTGACAGTGCTCCCAGAAGCTGGGAAGTAAGTCCTCCATTCTTGGCATATGACAGTACCCACTACACCTCCCCACAGTCACCGGTATAAACTACTGCCCGCTGCCCGAGGGGGTTTTCCCCGTTTTCTCATTCCCCCACTTCTAGGACCTCTGAGGTTTGAAGAGGGAGGGAAAATGGGAGACAGTGGTCATGCAAGTTCAGCAATTTGGTCAGGACCAGGGCGAACCCAGGAACTTAAACTCCCCAGGAGCTGGAACCCATTTCCTTTATTCCTGTGCTCTGCCTCACCAGCTGTCATGTTGTTCAGGGGCAGATTCACTTTGCTGACTTGTTCACTCTAGATCTCAGCTCTTGCTTGCTGAGAGCTTTGATTTTTCCTGGGGAGCTGGAGCTAAGAGGATCCCCCAAGAACCAACCAGGGCTGAGCAGAGGTACACTGTGGCTGCCACAGGTAGACCTGGCCATGGCGGACAGCAGCATTTTCCATGGGCCCCAAGTTTATCCTGTGAGCCCCACAGAACCCCCATAACTTCTCAGGCCCTAGACCGTCACCTCAGAACGACTCCAGATTTGCTTTCTAGCAACATTGTACTGATGGCAATGGGAGAACGGGGTGCAGGGAAAGGAACAGCTAGAGACAGAAGCCATTTACATGGTGGTGACAGTGTTGGTTTTAAATGTCCACAAATCCATTTTTTAAAAGGTTAAGACCAATTCTACCACTGCCCCCACCCAAGAGTGTAGGTTGAACTTAGTGACCTGCTTCTAAGGAACACACCAAAGCAAAAATGGAGGTGTATGACTTCAGAGACTAGGTCACAAAACTAAGCAAAGTAAATTAAAGAAAAAGACACAACAAAAGTAGCTAGTCCTTCAAGAAGTTTATCTGTGAAAGGAAGGAGTAACACACTAATGCCAATGGGGGCTATCAGGATCTTCTGCTTTTTACCTTATTACTAAACTAGTGCCCTGGTGCACGGATTTGTGCACATTGAAAGGAAATTAATTAGAAGGTGGCTGGCGGGGCAGGACTTGGCAAGACGGGCCAGACAGGCCCTGGAGCCAATGTCCCATGATCCCTCCCTGGCCAGCTGCACCTGGGGTGGCTCTGCGGCTCGAAGGGCATCTGCAGAGTGAGCAGGGTCCCTCTGGCAGATGGGGTCCCTCGGCCTGGCCTGCGTGGATTGGACCGAAACCTTTTCTCTGACATCCCCCAAGGGGTCCCGGATTGAGAGAAGGTGGTTCTCGGGTGATGCACCCCGGAATCAGGCTCCCTCCTCTGGTTCCGGGGTACATCCCCCAAGAACCGCCACTGCCAAGTCACCCCAGCTTGGCAACTCCTGTGTTGAGTGTCTGCCCCCTGGTGGTTAGTGCGCATCATAGCTACTGGTCAAAGCATCTACCCCCTGTTGGTCATTGCGCATCATAGCTACTGGTCAGATGGTCACTTAGCCTGATAGATAGATAGATAGATAGATAGCCCTAGCTTTTGTCTTTTCCTTTTACTCTTCGTTGAACTTCTGACTCATATGTTAATCTTTGCCTTTGAGCTCTCATTTCTTACAGCTGTAAGGAAGCAGCCCTGCTCACAATACAAAATTAGAATAATAGGTAAGATATAGAACAATTCCTGCTTAAAACATGAAAAATGCATGCTACAAGATCAAGGAGTAGGTCAGAACTGCTTCTTAAATGAGATATAAACCAAGATTCTACCCATGCAGGTGCTCAAGTCCTACCAGATTTCTCAGAGGTGAGAAAATACAGAAGTGAGGATACAGAGTACTAGTGCTGGCTCCTCCAAGTTCATTCTTGTAACGGCCCTGGTGTTGTTTCCCTTTCCTGACCAGGGGTCATTCTTTCCTTCCTGTCATTCCAAACACCCAGAGAAGTCAGATAGAAGACAAGCTGCACAGCCAGGAGCGCACCATAGCTTTCCTCCTTCAGCAAGCTTTCCGCATCAAAGAGGACATCTCTGCTTGTCTTCAGGGGACCCAAGGCTTTCAAAAAGAGGAGCTGCTTGCCAGGAAGTTACTGGAAAACCATATCCAGACCATCACCAGCATCGTCAAAAATCTCAGCCAAAACATTGAGGTAGCTCTTTATTTCCCATATGTTCCCATTGCTTGTCAAAGACTATCAACCACCAATGTCATTTTTCAGCTATAGAAATGAGTTGCTATTTTTTAAGTTTAAGTGATTACAATTTAATTACTTCTGAGGAAAACAGTTCAATATTCCAACTGCTCATTTATGCCAAAAAGTAAAAGAAATTATATTCAAAAAAATGTTTGTTGAACATCTATGTGACAACAAATACAACTGTTTTTAACATTATGTCAAATATTGTGCTACGGTATTTAACTTAGTGTAAATCTCCAAGATTATATTAATGCAATCATTTCAAATAGAGGTTTTTATAGTGTATTGTTAATGCTGGTTCATAGACCCATTACAATCTGTCCCCCCAAATCTCTCTGACCCCATCTCCCACTGCTCTCCCCCTCGCTCTGCCCATATTGCCTCCCTGCTCTTCCTAGAACAAACCAAACACTCTGGCTTCGTGGCATTTGCACTTGCTACTTATTCACTCTGGCTCGATCATCTTCCCCTCGAAATTCCTATGAAATGTTCTTCATTCCCTTCAGGTCCCTGCTCAAATATCTCCCCATCAGAAAGGATTTCTTTGACATGCTATGAAATAGCACCCGTCCCCCGCCCAATCCCAACAGTCACAATCTCCCTTAAGCCCTTCATTATTTTTATTCGTAGCACTTATTGCAAACTACCACAGTCTATATTTGTTTATTGTTGCTTTTCTCCTTCTAAAATATAATGTCCATGAGGGCAGGGACTTTGTTGTGTCCACTGCTAAATCCCACACCAGGTAATAAGAGTGCTGATAGGTAGTCAGCACTGTAAATATCTCCTGAATAGATGAACGAATGAATGAATGAATGAAGTTTAAGCTACTAAAAGAAAACTAGAGTTTCTGACCAAAAAAGAAAATGCTTGGGTTAAACCATGATAGACAGGTTTTAACTACAGATATTTCAGCCCTGTTTTTAAAGTGCTGATGGGCTTGACTAATCTGGGGTAGCAACTTCCAGACAAGGGTTTTATAGAATACAATTGAGAAAGCTGGCCAAACTGTGGAATTATCATGAGAATTGGTAACAATTCCCTCCCATATGTCCTTTTATCAGAGCAAATGGACTAAACAAAAATGAGATTGACCCATCAATGACTTCCTTATGACATTGTATTTAAGACTAAGAATACTGTTTTTATTAATTTACTTTTAATCTACAGGGTGTGGAAAACCCCATAGTGCACTTGAGGAAGTGTAGGGATTTTTAAAATCTTAGTGAACTTTTAAAAGGCACTTTATTGGTACTGAGCACATACTGAATTGACCCCAGGGCCTAAAAGTCAATGCCACTTGTAAAATCCCTGGAAGCTGTTCCCAGGCATAATAAAGTGTCATGAAAGTGACAAGAGAAACAGTGCCTTTGAGATGATGAGAAAATCAGGTAAGTATTAATATAAGATCCCAACTTAACAGTCAAAACTTCTTGGTAATTGGAAAGAGAACAGCATTCTCAGAAATATCAAAATGCTTATAGAATACTAGAGGCCCGGTGCACAAAAATTGAAAGTGACAAGTGCCTTTGAGATGATGAGAAAATCAGGTAAGTATTAATATAAGATCCCAACTTAACAGTCAAAACTTCAAAACTTCTTGAAAGAGAACAGCATTCTCAGAAATATCAAAATGCTTATAGAATACTAGAGGCCCGGTGCACAAAAATTTGTGCACTGGCGGGGGGGGGGGGCCCCCCGCCCGGCCCTGG